>NC_000073.6:113763874-113873874 GCF_000001635.26 Mus musculus | reverse complement strand
TGACCCACGTTGAGAATACTGCATTATCTCACTTCACAAAGATGCCCAGTGTCAACTCGATCGTGGCCTCACTTTCTAGGGCCTGGGCTCATGCCATTGTGTAGATTCTTACCAGCCTTTTATTTGACTTCAGAACATCCTGGAGTTAGCATATCTTCTGGAAGTCCATGATAATGTATTTAGGGGAGAAGAAAAATGAAAACAGTTTCAAGGCCTTATCTATAAGAAGAAAAGAATTACATAACTGCCAAATGGTAAGGTCACAGTCTTTGCTTAGGGGGTCACAGAGAGTAGATTCAGAGACTGGCATAGCATGTTGCTTTGGTTTTTGTTGACTGGACATAAACTAGTGTCACTCAGGAAAACAGTACTGTAGCGGGGGGGGGGGGGAAACACCTCAATCAGATTGACTTGTAGGCAAGAGGAGTCATTTTCTTGATTAATGATTAATATGAAAAGGCCCAACCCATTGTGGCCCTGTCAAGTGGCCCTGGGTTTTTATAAGAGATCTAACTGAGAAAACCAGAGGGATCAAGCCAGTAAGCAGCATTCCTCTGGGTTCCTGCCTTGAGTTCCTTCCCCAATTTCTCACCTGTTATCAGGGTGAACTGTGACCTGGAAGTATAAGATAAATTTAACCCTTTCTTTCTAAGATGCTCTTAGTTGTGGTGTTTTGTCACAGCAATAAAAGTGCAAACCAGAATAGGGAATACAAGTTTAAAGTCTGTGCTCTATTGTGATGGGGAAGACACAGCAGCAGGAGTATGCAGTAGCCAGTCACATTGTGTCATAGGCAGATTTCCAAGAACAAAAAGAGTTGGGCCAGCTATCAAAATGTAAGGGCCCCTGGGGATTCACTTCTTCCAGCAAGGCTCCACTGTCTAAAGCTTCCACCGCATTCCAGAACAGTTCCACTGCTGGGGACTAAGCAGCTAGGAGGCCCTGGGTGTTTATGATAACTACTATGGGATGGCTACAGATTAATTATCATTCATTCATAAAACATCTACTGGAAGAGGGTAGATGGATTCTTGGTCCTTATATTGGTAGACAGCTATTGGACTAGTTGGACCAAAGCCTGTAAGCCATTCTAATAAACATACACCCTCTATATACATATCTATCTATCTATCTATCTATCTATCTATCTATCTATCTATCATCTATCATCTATTTATCTATCTGAAGAACCCTGACCAAGTGGTTCTATAGCAACAGAAGTATAAAGATGAATTCTTACAGTATCTGGAATAGACTCTCCAATCTGCTTACTCCCAGTTACTGAAGCCTCTGTTAGAGGCTTAAAGAGTGCTGAACGTTCATGGTGTAAATTATTTTACAAACCTAAGGAGACAAATGAATGTTGTTATTCTGATTCACCAACTGTAAGAGGCAAGGGATTGGGTGACTCTGTATATACAATTTTTTGACAGTTTGTGGAAAAATAAGGAAAATGGTTGATGCTGGCTGGTTGTTCCTAGCATCACTGGATAAACTGGTAAAGAAAAGCATGGGTTCCGTGATAAGCATTAACCAAATTCTAGCATCTCAGCATGCAGTGAAGGATAACAATGAACTCGAGTGGTAAAACTGGCTGGCTCCAGATGTGCATAAACAGTCCAAAGGTTTCTAAGTATGCCCTGGAAGAGACTCTTCTCTCAGTAGCTCCAGGAGCTCAAGCTGATGGAACCCAACCCAAACTCTCATTATAAGATTGGCTGAATTACAGTGAAAATTCCAGTCTCTGCCTTGAAGGGTGTCAGTGGTTGAAGGACATTAACTGGTAAAGAACGGGATCCTGTAACTTCGGATGGAGGTGTGTGGGAGGACCCTATTGAAGCTGAGAACTTTGAACCCACAAATTATCAGAGGTTTATCTCACCAGAGGAAGTAGTGTTTCCACCCTTAGCAGAAGATATGCTCACACCCCACCCCCTGAAAGATTGCCTTTCCCACCTTTGACTGAGGAAATTAATTCTTCATGTCTCCTAAACCAGCAGTGACCTTCTCTAAAGGAAATGACAGGTAAGACAATACTAATGTCCTCCAGGGCCCTCCAATAGTCATCTCTAGAGCTATAATCAGACTTAAAGCTAAGCAGGTTCCTAGAGGGGAGGTAGAAAGTGTAGTCTATGAGGAGGTGCACCAGTTACATACTAAAGAGCTGACTGAGTTTGCTAATTCATTCAAGCAGAAGTTGGGGAATAGATATTGGAATAGACTTTAGGGAGGTGAGATGGTGGAAGGAACATGAAATTGGATCAGGCTGGGTTTATTGATATGGGTCCCCTGAGTAGAGATTCTAGGCTTAACTTGGAAGCTTAGGCAGTTACAGAAAAGGGTGTGTGTGTGTCAAAAGTTTCAATGGTTGACTGAAGAATTTGTCAAAAGATGGCTGGCAAACCATAGATGCCTGATATCCCTAAGCTTAGTGTCCATGAAGGATTTTTAAGGCTCATTTAAACTGCAGTTCTAGACTGGATACTCTGCATAAAACCTAATCCTGCACAATGGGAAGGTCCAGAAGCCATGCCCTTCACTAATCCTATAAGATGCAAAATGGTGAGAGGGGCAGGAACACATCTGAAGGCCCTGGTTGTCACCCTTTTCCTTGTGCCAGACTTTGGGGTTGGAGACACTGATGTTCAGTTGGATGAATTGAATGCAATGGGTTTAATTGGACACCAAAGTAGCAAGGGCCAGGTGGCAGCACTGAATTGCCAAAGGTGATTGTAGTTATCATAATGGACAGTATACACAAGGCAATTTCCATAATGGCCTAACCTATAATGGGCAGCAGAGGCAATGAGATTTTCGTGGTGGCATGACTCATATGGACCCTTGCTACTGGCTAATCAGTCACAGTATTTCCAGAGACGAAATAGGTAAGAAGCCTACCGCATTTTTGTTGGATCTCTATAAGAAGGAAAATTCCCAAGGAAATGAAAGAAAGGCTACACTTTGGATAGTGGCAAAGGGAATGTCAGCCTGTGAACCAATTCTAGACTGGAGCCAGTTTGCAAATCCAGAACCCCGTGAATGAAGGGACATCTAGGATGCCCCAAGGAAGGACCTTGATAAAATACTTAAGAGTTTTTCTGTTAGCCTTTTTCCAGTTCTTCCTTAGAGAAACCTCTGGTCTTTTACAAGGATAACTGTACACTAAAGGGCAGGAAACAATCAGACTGGATCCTGGTTCTGAATTAACACTGATTCCAGAAGACCTCCAAGAGACACTGTGGCTCTCCAATAACAGTAGGGGCTTCCGGAGGCCAGGTGATTAATAGAGTTTTAGCTGACGTCTAACTCACAGTAGGTCCAGTCGTTTCCAGAACTCACCCTGTGGCTATTTCTTCCCAGAATACATAATAGAGATAGATATATGTACAAGGTGGCAGAATTCTCACATTGGTTCCCTGATCTGTAGAGTAAGGGCTATTTTGGTTGGCAAGGTTAAATGGAAGTCTTTAGAGTTGCCTCTACAAGGGAAAACAGTGAATTCAAAACAGGATCACATCCCTGGAGGAACTCTGGAGATTAGTACCACCATCAAGAACTTGACCCTTTCTATCTGGCCAGTGCAGAAGATAAGTGGATTGTAGAGAACAACAGTTGACCAACAACAACTCAATCAAGTGGTGACCCAGCTGCAGCTACTGTACCAGATGTAGTATCCTTCCTTGAGCAGAATCTCCTGGTACCTGGTATGCAGCTATTGATCTAGCAAATGCCTTTTTTCTCCTCAATACCTAGCAATAAGGACCAGCAAAAGCAACCTGCTTTCAGTTGGCAGGGCCAGTAGTATGACTTTACAGTTTTACCACAAGCATATATTAACTCTCCATCCTTGTGTCATAACTTAGAAGAGATCTCCATTGTCAGTTTTTCCCATAAAACATCACATTTGTGCACTACATTGATGGCATTATGCTAATTAGACCAAGTGACCAGGAGGTAGCAATCACTTTGGATTTACTGGTAACAAATATGCTCATCAGATGATTGGAGATAAATTCAACCAGAATTCAAGAGCCTTCTACCTCAGTAAAATTCTTAGAAGTCCAGTGATATGGGACATACAGAGATGGATACTCTAAGGTGGAGGATAAGTTATTGTACCTGTCCCCTCCCACCACCAGAAAAGCAGCAAAATATTTAGTGGACCAATTTGGATTCTGTAGACAGCACATTCCTCACTTGGGTGTGTTACTCTGGCCTATAAACCAAGTGACTATGAATGATTATAGCTTTGTGTTGGGCCTGGAATGGGAGATGGCTCTTCAATAGGACCAGGCTGCTGTGTAGGCTGCTCTACACTTGGGCTGTATAATCCAGAAGACCCAATGGTACTTGAGGTGCCAGTGGTAGATAGAGATACTATTGGAGCCTTTGGCAGGCAGCTAGAGGTGAATCACAGAAGAGTCCTATGAGATTTTAGAGTAAGGCTCTACCATCATTTGCAGATAATTATTGTCCCTTTTAGAGGCAGCTCTTGGTCTGCAATCGGGCCATTGTGGAAACTGAACATTTGATAATGGGCTGCCAAGATACCATGTGACCTGAGCTGCCTATTATGAACTAAATATTATCTGACCCACAAAGTCACAAAGTAAGACATGCATAGCAACAACCCATCATCAAATGGAAGTGGTATATATGTGACTGGGTCCAAACAGATCCAAAGAGGTAACCCACATGCCTATGGTTTCTGCTCCTGTTAATAATGCCATCCGGTGCAGCACACACCTTTAATTCCAGCATTTAGGAGGCAGAGACAGGAAGATCTGTGTGAGTTAAAGGACAGTCTGGCCTACAGAGTGAGTTCCAGGACAGTCAGGGTTACACAGAGAAAACCTGTCTCAAAAAAAAAAAAAAAAAAAAAAAAAAAAAAAAAAAAAAAAAACCCAACAAAATCCAAAACCAAAACAGTAAGAACAACAAAAAGTCTGCTGCCAAGCATGCACATACAGCCCCATGGAGTGCGCCTTGTGATTGGCTGACTGAGGAAGAGAAGACGAGGGCCTGGTTTACTGATGGTTCTGTACATTGTGCAGGCACCACCCAGAAGTGGATAGCTGCTGTATTACAGCCTCACTGTGGGACAACCAGGGAAGGGAAATCTTCACAGTGGGCAGCACTCTGGACAGTACCCATGGTCATACATTTTGTTTGAAAGGAGAAGTGACCAGATATGTAATTGTTCACAGATTCACAGGCTGTAGCTAGTGGATTGGCAGATGGTCAGGTACTTGGAAGGAGCATGACTGGAAAATGGATGAGAAGGACCCATTGAGGAAGATGTATGTGGCTAGATCTCTCCAAATTAGCAAAGGACGTGAAGATACTTGAGTCTTATGTAAATGCTCATCAAAAGGTGATGTTAGCTGAGGAGGAGTTCAATAATCAAGTAGTTAGGACAACTCATTCTATGGACAGCCAGCCTCTTTTCCCAGCCATCCTGTCATGACACAGTGGGCCTATGAACACAGTGCTCAAGGTGGTAGAGACAGAGGTTAGACATGAGCTTGACGACATGTGCGTCCACTCACCAGGGCTGACCTGATGCTGACCATGGCTGCTGCTGAGTGCCCCCACCTATCCATCAGAAAACTAATGAAGAATCGATTGTGACATCTTAACAGAGGTATGAAAAGAAAAGAAGATGACTAGACTGTCTCTTAAAAGAACTCATTTAGATGTGAGATGCATTCAAACCAGGCTTTCATTATTCATGAGTGTGTTTAATAAGGATGGAGAATGTGTTGAGACTTGGAGGTACAATGATGAATAAGATAGTGTGTGTGTGTGTGTGTGTGAGAGAGAGAGAGAGAGAGAGAGAGTGAGACACACACACACACACACAGAGAGAGAGAGAGAGAGAGAGAGAGAGAGAGAGAGAGAGAGAGAGAGAGAACCTGGAGAGGGACTTGTATATGAAACCTGCAGAATCAATAGTACATAACAAGTACCAGATTCTATGGATATCTATTCTTCCTATCACTCATGATCAGAGAACTGTCAATTAGCTTGGGCTGGTACCAAACAAATCCATCATAACAGCCAGTCCCAGCTTTCCCAGTCCTCTCTGCAGATGACTTGTGACCTATAACTGGCCACAGTAAAATACAAAGGTCGCTTTAGCACAGAGGGGAGACTTCCCGTGCAAGGTTTGTTTTCCAGTTAGAAGAAATTTATGATCAACTTAATCTATCCCTCTCTTTGTCTGGCCTTGATTCCAAGCAAACAAATCAAGCAAGATAACCGTTTTGCCACTATGAAGAAAAGGTGAAGAGAAATCACACAGACTCTAGTCCTGACATCATGCTGTGATGGGGCATGACCATGCAGAGGCTCCTCAATCTTGGATTCTCGATGAGGCCATTACCAGGTTAAACTGGAAGCTGATCTCCTTGATGGAGAATCCCAGGGAAAATTACCCAGCTCTGCTCTAGGAACGGAAGGTCAGGGCGCCTTAGCTAACTTATCTTAGCCTTTGTTAAAACTGTTTGTGCAGAAACTCCTCCAGCTAAGGCTTTTTCCGCTGCTGCCTCTCTGTGTGAAACACCCCCTCTGACTGGTTAACCATTGGCTTCTGTTCAAACAGCTTGCTTCAAACTGCTCAACCTGCAACTCTCCTTCACCTGTTGAGGATGAGGTCTCTGCCCTTAAAACTCTGTATTTTGGAGACTCAGGACCTAGCTTCTCTAACAGAACCAGCCTTCATTCACACTCTCTGGCTTTCCCATTAAGTGAAGAAAAGAAACTCAATTTGTTGAAACCATCATTAGTTAAAAATTCTAATGAACCCTGATCTTTAAAGCATCCTTAACTGATAGAAAGGAGTATGGCAAAGTGATAGGAAGGTACAGAAGGTGACAGTCCAAAAATGTAGGAGCATATGGGAGGTGTCACGCTGGAGCATCAGCCGTGAGCGGCTAGCTCCACAGAGAAGCATGGGATTCTGTAGTGGTTGCCCATCTCATTGCCACGATGAGATAACCTGACAGAAAGCAACCAAAGGGTTGATACTGGTTTACAGTCTGAGATGAGACTATCCACCACGATGAGGAAGGCATAACAGTAGGCCTGTGGATCTCATTGCATATCTGGGTAGATCGAGAAGCAGAAGTGAATGCTGGTGTTCAGCTGGCTTTCTTCCTCGTCTCTCTTTGTTCAATTGGGTCCCCATCCTGAAAGGTGGTGACACCCAGGCTTGGTTTGAGTTAAGCCTCTCTGGAGACAGTCTCCTAGGCACACCCAGAGGTGTGTCTCAGAGGGGATCCTAAACAAAGTCAAGATGACTGTGAAGATGAGCCCTCACAGGTACTACAGTCAGAAAAGGACAGCTAGGGATATGACCTAGAAGAGGGCCTTGGATTCTAGGACCAAACAGGGAGTTTCTTGCCATCTTCTGCTGGGGTGGCTGGCTTTCAAGCATACAGTCCAGTCCAAAGAGCGATGTGCCCAGAACGAGGGGCCCAGGTACAAGAATGAAGGGAAGATTCAAGTGTGGTAATCCCTCCCCCACCCAATAGCTATCTTGTGCATGCAAGTCAAGACTAAGAAAAAGGTAGAGAAATCCTTAGAGATTCCTGCTAGATCAGGTCCTATATGTCAGCTGCTGGAAAGACCCCTAAAGAACACATATGAGCAGACTTTAGGTAAAGTCCCACCTATACAAGACTTTAATAATAATGAGCAACTATGAGATTCTGGGACCATATCTTATTTTCAAGAGCCGACCTAACCAAAATATCATATTCTTAAATGTCATTTGGCCCTGAATTGTTTCTTCTTTGTGGCTAAAATTAACAATGGTGCTTCTTAGCTTTGCAAAGAGTTGTATGTTTAATTCTGGACCATGAGATGATAGAAACACTGTCTCACATACATCATTAGGTGCTAGCTATTTTTCTTTTTTTCTTTTTCCTTATTTTTCTCTCATACAATACATCTTAACTACAGCTTCCCTCCCTCCACTCCTCCCAGTGACCCCCACAACCTCCCCCCTCTCCCAGATTCCCTGCTCCTTTGTTTCCCTTCAGAAAAGAGCAGGCCTTCCAGGCACATCTACAGAACACGGCACAATAAGATACAATAAGACTAGGCCCAAACCATCATATACAAGGCAACACAGTAGGAGGAAAGGGGTCCCACAACAGGCAAAAAGAGTCAGATATGCTCCCATCCCATTGTTAGGAGTCCCACAAACCCACCAAGCTAGCCAAGCACAGTATGTATGCAGAAGACTTAGCACAGACTCATGTAGGCGCTGTGATTGTTGATTCAGTCTCTGTGAGCCCCTAAAAGCCCTGCTTAGTTGATTCTGTGGGTCATGTTATCCTGGTGTCCTCAACCCCTTTGGCTCCTACTATCATTACCCCTCTTCCATGTGGCTCCCCAAGCTCTGCCTAAAGTTTGGGTGTGGGTTTCTATACCAGCTGCTGGAGGACACCTCCTTGGTGTTGTCTGGGCTAGGCACCAACCTAGGAGTATAGCAGGGGCCAAGATAGTTTTCTCTTAAGAAAATATGGACAGTAGGCCTGAAGAGTGGCTTGGTGGTTGAAAGCACATACTGCTCTCCTATATGAGTACATGTACCTTCAGCTCCAGGGGATCTGATGCCCTCATCTGACCTCTGCTGGCCTTTGCGTTCATGTGCATGCACACACAGATACATAAACAATAAAAATAAAATGTTTTTCAAAGATAAATGACCTAGAACAATATCTGTACTTGGTAAATTTTTTTCAAAGAATACATAAATAAGTGGTCCATCAGATATTTTTGGACACAGCAGCTTTAGTGTGATAGTCAGAGTTTTACAACACAATTATGTGTACCCTGGACGTTGCTGGTTAAGGGACAACAGACAATTCCACTGTTTCTTTGATGGTGATCAGCCCATGATTAGTAATGGACCCTACATTTAACCTGCCCCTTGGTGGTTTCTCTGGAAACTTCCTCTACCTGTTTGAAGCTGTAAACCTTCACCAGGCACTGAGCCCTTCAAGCCCAGGGATATCTGCCTTGTTCATCTTTGTAGCCCTGAAACCTAGCAGAGAACACAGGCAAGGCTTACTGAACTTGGGGTTCTCAACCTGGGATTTGCAGACAGATTTTGTGTGTTATGGTTTAGAATTTCTGCCTTTCATCTACTTCTCAGAGGGGGGTCCCCTAAATCTTAAGAACCATCAATATGTCTGAAATGCATGAAAGCAGATATAAGAGATACTGTGACTATCACTTTAGTTAACGGTCTCCAACTAAGACATATGCTGCTTTACTCCCCTTAAAGATGAAGGTTAAATTTTTATTCCAAGCACCGGAGGCTTCAACTGATTTCTCTCCAGACCAAGCTTTGATCTTAAATATAACCTGCCTGAGCTAGGAAACAAGAAACAGAAAGCGAAGCTTCGCTCTTGGGTTTCTCAGGTGTTCTGGGCCGAGTTCTTGCTCCTCCACCAGAGTGTGGACATGATCACATAATTGCCCCTGCCTGCAGGGAAGAGAAAATGTCACCTGTTCCCTCTGGCTGACTCGACTTTATTCATTACTCTGTAGTTCATGCTGCTTTTACCAGGCTTCGTCTACATCCTCTTATATGGGTTCCTATAAGTCAGGAACCCTCTGTCCCCTCTGGTGTAGGAGAGTAATCTAGGCTGCCTACCATCCTTTCTGTTTCCAGAGCGCCCTCCCATCAACTCCCAGTTTCTCACTGTAGAAATGGGAGCATCTGGTGGAGCGATAGGACTGAGTGCCAGGAGAGACTTGCTCTTGTAGGCTGGGCTGGGGGTGAGGTCATTGTTCTCAATTGGGAGCCTGTGGTTCATACTGGGGATTCAGAGATCTGAAACCACTCCCCCCCCACAAAAAAAAAAAAAAACTTCTGGAAAAACTTCTGGAAACAATGAAAAGCTGTTAGCATGTGGACTGCATAGGGGAGACATTCTTCAAGAACCAGCGCTTTGTATTAGAGACCATTGTCTCCCACCTTAGTGCTCTTTCAGATTGTGCCCAAAGGAAGGTCATGCAGATTAAATGAAGAGATTCCCATGGGATGATTGCAATCCCCTCCTAACTGTCTCCTCTCCATCCCAACACATCCAGTTTGCTCATCCTCTGTCCTGCCTTTCACTTCTGATCCTTCCTCACATAGGCAGCATTACCACAGAGTCCCAGCACAAGGTCTCCTCAGAGATGGTCTTCTCTCAAGAAGGCTCTTCTCTTGCCTGTAGACCACAGTCTACAGGCACAGCCACTCATCCACAGTCCTGAACATTGAAGCACAAACCACTTTTTGAGAGCTGACAATCTCCCACTATGGTTTGGGACTGGATTGTCCCTAAGGGCTCCTGTGTCCCTAGTGTGGTGACATTAGAAGGTGGTGGGATCTTTAAGGAACAGTGCCTCATGGGAGATGGCTGGGGGCAGTGTCCTGCAGAGGGCCCAGGAGTGTCCTACTGGGCTCCCGATATCTTCTTGACTTCTTGATTTGTAATAAGATTGTTCCTTCTCCCATGCACTCCTGTCATGATGTCTTCTGCAATTCCGTATTCCCAAGGAGGATCTCACCAGTGCTATGCTCCTGAACCTCCAAATCCATGAGCAAAGTAAATCTCAGTTACCAAGTTTTAGACTAGCACACTCCCTTTCCACAAACTCAGTTCTGACTCTCCCTGTGTGCAGAGTATGTGCCATATTTCCCCTCCACTATAGTTTGCTATTTTATTACTGTGATGAAACACCTATCAACGGCAACTTGGTTGGTGGTGGTGGGAGGGGTTATCTTATCTTAGAGGTTACAACCATCATTGAGGGAAGCCAGGCTACACTATCTTCTATGGGATATACCAGGCAGGAACCTGAAAACAGTAACTGAAGCAGAGGCCATGAAAGGATGCTGCTTACTGGCTTGATAATGGTGGCTTGCTCAGCTTGCTTTCTTACACCACCCAGGACCACCTGACTAGGGTAGCACTGTCTATACTGGGATGGAGATGGCCTATACTGGGATAGACACTGCCTATACTGGGATGAACTACCTTCATCAATCATCAATCAAGAAAAATGCCCAGACTTGCCTACAGGCTAGCTGGAGGAACACAATCCTTCAATTAAGGTTACATTCTCCCAGATGACACTATATTATAGAAGTTGACATAAAAGACAACCTAAACAGCACGTCCTTTTAGTCTCATGACACCCAAGATCCAAGACTTCACATCTTTACCCTCCCATCCTACTCATCTCCCTCCTGCTTCTCATCACTGACCTGGACCATCTGAATTAACTTATTCCATGCCTGGGCTTCTAGAACACAGTTTCATTCATTGGTGTTCAGGCAGTACTTGGCACTGTGGTGTTTGCTTCGGCCTCATTTACTAAGTTGTTTTAGTCTTTGACTTCCCGTGTATTTATATTTTCTACTTCTGAGGAAAATCTTGGATTTTTGAGGGTGGGTGTCTGGCATACCTGTACAGCCCTTCAAGTGCTTGGCTGGTACAGCGTCTACTCAGGAGGCTCTGGGAATGTGTCCTTCTGATGCATTTTCAATATTGTACCTCAACTATCATTCAGAGTTCATAACCACCACACAGTTCTGAGTATTAGCCAATATAGCCGTGGTCTGGCAAGGAGCATGAAGTTCTGAGCAATCCTCAAAGCCACACCCACAGTGCCAGGTCATAAGCACGATGACTGATCTGAGCCACAAAACATTTTCCACTGTGGAAAGGCCACTTACATCTGCTTTGCTTTGTCCAAGCCAACCAGCTTGGCTGATGCAACCATTGTTCTCCAAAGGAGCCCTTGGGCTTGAATTTAAAAGTCTTTCACCATGTTGGCGATCAACAGGGTGGCGGACAGGATGACATGCCAAGGATGGAGCTTTTCTTATGGGAAAGACACTTGCTGGCTGCTTAGGGCATTGTACTTCAGTCACCTTTTGACCTGTCCCATGTCTTTCAATGTCTGTACCCCACTGTATCCTTAAGTCCCATGAGCTCATCAGGGGTGAGTTACTATTACCTGGGACACCACAGAATTCGGGATCACTAACATAAGACCATATAAAAGCCTTAAAATCTGGGTATTCTGGGCTCTTTGTTTCCTCCTAGTCCTTGCAGAAAATCTTTTCAGAGACAAGAAAGGCAGGAAGAGAGAGATGGGGAAAGGGATGGAGAGAATGAGGAAAGGAGGGAAGGGAGAGGGGGAGAAGACAGACAGAAAGGAAGAAAGCTAAGAAGGTACCCAGAACTCTAGTTTTCTTAATGGAAAATGTGAAGAAATTAATGAGAATTTATTTTAATACATACTAGAATGCAAGAGAAGAGTTTTGTTTTGTTTTGTTTTGTTTTGTTTTGTTTTGTTTTAAGCAAACCACAAAGACTTGTGATGGGGACTTGGGGAGGATGCCAGAACTGCCTCTCTTGTTAAACAGGCTGTGGCACTGCAAATCCTTTCAAGGATAAAGACTAAATGAAAACCCAACAGATCTTAAAATGATCTAGCAGAATGTTGCAAAGCCAGCCAGCCAGCCAGCCAACCACCTGCTTCAGGACTCAGAGTGAGGGGAGGTCTCAGGGTTGGGCCATACATCCATCTGCCTCAGGACTCAGTGAGGGGAGGTGTCAGAGCTTTTCGTCCTCAGGAACAGCTTAAAACTTCCATGAAGAAGGGATGTGAGAAATTACAGTCGAAGGAGAGAAATGGAGAGGCCTCCGTTTACACATCTATATATGGGCACAGGAATGGCCGTTACCTCCATGGGGGCAGCACAGTGGACTTCCTGGTAGTACTTCCCATGGTGGATCCAAAGGTCAAGTCTTTGCAAGGTCTGTGCCCCATCAATGTTTTATGTTTGCCAATAAAGGCTTTTTTAAAAAACATCAGAATGAGATATGATTTCTGGAGGATTCAGTGTCAAGTATGTTTCTGTTACAAAGTACCATAGTCTACAAGGAACCAAGATGGCAGGATGCTTTTGTTAGGAGGCTATCTGATAATGAGCTGTTCTAATGAGACTACACAGACTTAATGTGCCTCTACCCCAAAGCATCAATATGCATCATGCTTCCTTGGGCTGAGGTAGCTACCTTTTTTAAAAAGTAAAATTTGTAATTCAAGCTTTAGCTAACTTGGATTCTTTTCTGTTCAAGCTGAGCTGGAGAAGCCCAGGAGACCCTTGAAGCCAGAGGTCTAATGTCACCATCTGGCCCAGTTTGCAACACTATTGTGCTGGACAGTCAGCAGAAAATGTTAATACATTCTCATCACCCATACCCTCCTTTGGAGGAGTAAGCCAGTTTGTGGAGGAGTAAACTGTTCTGCCTTGCAACATATTTTTAGTGAAACCAGTTAGTGGCCATTGATTAAGACCACTGACTAATAATACCTGAGCCAAAGTCATCAATGTGCTGGATGTAGGGCACACTAGCTATGTCTGCATTGGGATAGCAGGAGAACTGTACATATCAAATGGTGCAAGCTGGCCAACTTGAATTCTTTATTTATTTATTTTTCCCAGGGGTGTGATGGTTTGTATATCCTTGAACCAGAGAGTGGCACCATCTGGAGGTGTGGCCTTGTTGGAATAGGTGTGACCTGGTTGGAATGGGTGTGTCACTGTGGGTGGGCATAAGATCCTCACCCTAGTTGCCTGGAAGTCAGTCTTCCACTAGCAGCCTTTGGATGGAGACATAGAACTCTCAGCTCTGCCTGTGCCATGCCTGCCTGGATACTGCCATGCTCCCACCTTGATAATAATGGACTGAACCTCTGAACCTGTAAGCCAGCCCCAAGTAAATGTTGGTTTTTTTTTTTTTTTTTTATAAGACTTGCCTTGGTCATGGTGTCTGTTCACAGCAGTAAAACTCTAACTAAGACACGGGGTGACTAGGAAATTAAGAGAACAAGGGCTGGGCCTGAGTCTAGTATGAGAAACAACTGTCTAGAATGCTCTTCTTCTGGAGCTTGTGGGATGTTCCACTGTGATCCACTGTCACCATGGCTGCCTGGCACGATATCACAGCTTGTCCTTTGAAGGCCTTAACTGTTGTATTTGAGCAACAGACTTCCAGCCTGGAGGTCAACTGTGCAAGAGAAACTCCACGTGGGAGCCTACAGCGAGCTGGTTTCCACTTGGATCCTTTGGGCTCTTGTTGTTGTTGTTGTTGCTAGGCCTCATCAGCATGAAAATGAACTTGTTTTGATTTGCTACTGTCTGTCTTCTATTAGGAAACTGTTATTAGGAAAATCACATTAATTAGCTGCAGCTGAGGAGAGACTGTGGCTATTTTGGGGCTGCAGCTGCAAAGTCTCTTTGCAGTCTGACTGCTGACTACATTTTAACAACCGGCAGAATAAATAGTCTCGGGGTACATTTAATCACATTAATTTTGTTTTCCTCTATCTCTATTGCTGTTTAGAATTGTTGGTTAATCTACATTAAATAATCTGATGCTATTAGCATACTTTCAAGCAATCCTATTTCTCTCTGTTATATTATATTATAAAACTTAATGATAAATTTATGAACTTTATTCATGAAAACAGATCATTAAATTTTATCCTCAAAGCTGGCTTATCAACTGAAGTATTTGTCTAAGTTTAAAAAAAATCACATTTTACAACTATATAGGGTAACAGAATTGGATGGGTGGATACTTGTGTGGAATGACAGGCAGAAGAGAGCTAAATGGTGTGAAACATCTAAGTTCTAATCCTAATTAATTTATTACTCATTTTTATCAACACTATGAAACAAAAGTAGTAGACAAGGCACGATAGAGCTTTGCGGTCAGGCAGATTGTGTTTAATCCTGACTCTGTAGTAGTTGAATGATCTGCAATCTGTTTCCTGCCCTTCTCTTCAAATTGGGCTCAGTGTCTGCTTTATGACACTCTTGTGAGTGCTCATAGGCTGAGCTGGTATAGAAATGGCCTAGCATAAGGCAGGTGCTTGGAAGGTGTCATCCGTTCCTCTTCCTCTAATTTCTCATGAGCTTATGCCTATTCTATACAACTAGAGAGTTAGCTGACCTCTGAAGAGGTCCAAGATTCTCTTGCTCACCTCTGCGTACTACACTGACCTGCTGGAGACTACTAGTGAGTCTTACAGCTCCCATGACTCAGCATTGTTATCAGACAGTTTAACAGAAACTATCAGTGCTGGTGTTACAAGCATGCATCATCATACCAACAAGTACCTCCTTCTTCTGCTGTAAACAACAACAACAAAGCCAAGGAAGAGACATAATCAAAGCCATCTACATCTGTGAAGATGTTCAGTGGATCTGGAGCCCAAGGAGTCTGACCTACCTTACCCTCTTTCCCCTGTCTCCTGGGTGGCAAGAGAATCTCAAACCGAAGCTACTAGGCAAAAGCATCAGGGTGAAGACAACCAACTGCAGCCCCCAGAGAATCCTGCCCATCAGAAAGAAAATCCAGCAAAGCTTGGCAAAGAAGAGATGAGCCTGGTTTGTCTTGGATTTTCTCCTCTGGGTCTTTTTGCTCCTGTTCAAATCCCACCACTTTTATTCCTCCATCATGATCGTGATGCTAACCATTAGGGAACAGCTGGGGGCAAGTGGGGGGAGGGACAGAAACCCTGTGTGACCAAGTCAGGTGGCCCAGGATGAAACCAGTCATGCTCAGTAGAGCTCAGCTTGAGGACTTTTACCTGTCTTAATCCAGAGCCCACTTGCAAGGTACAAACTTTGTTGCCAGCCCCTCTCAACAGCTTGCGGAGCATCTGGCTCTTCAGTGGCTGCCAGAGACCAGTGGAAAGTGAGACTTTCCCTGACTATGGGAGAATGATCATTCCATTCTGGGTGAGAACCGAGCTGTGTATAATTGCTTGGTTTTCTTCTTCTCCCCATGTTAATCGTTGAGCATTTACTTTCTCTGCTATTGACTTTTTTTTTTAAGCTTAGCATTACTATTTTATGTTTTCCATAACATCTGTTGTGGTTAGTTAGTCAAATTAACCCAAATTAGAGTCACCTAGGAAGAAAAACTCCCAATTGAGGAATTGCCTCCATCGGATTGGCCTGCAGACATGTCTGTGGTTTTTGTTTTGTTTTGTTTTGTTTTTTAATTAATGCTTGATGTGGGCTGGGGCCAGCTCGGGTACCTGAGCAGGCCATGGAGAGCAAGCCAGTAATCAGCTTTATCCCTCCATGGCCTCTTCCTTGATCTGTCCTGCCTCCCCTCCACAATAGACTGTGACTGTAAGCTGTCCTTCCCTAAGTTGGCTGTGGTCAGGGTTTTATCACAGGCAACAGAAAGCAAAGGAGGACAGCATAGTTCATATCCTCCATGGTAGCTGGCAGGGGGCAAACAACAGGAATGGAGGTCAGGTGAGATCAAAGCTTAACTTCTTGGTTTTGCTTTTAGAAAACAGCGTCTTGCTATGTAGCTCAGGTTAGCTCTGAATTCTCTTTAAAACTCATGTTAGCCTGAATTTGTGATCTTCCTGCCTCAGTCTCCCAAGTTCTGGGATTATGATGTGACAGGGTAGAGGTCCCTCCAGTTTGTATCCTTGATGAGGCCATTTCGGGTTGAATTAGAGTTTGATCTCCTTGATGGAGAATCCCATGGAAAACTACCCAACTCTATGGTAAAAACCCAAGGTCAAGATGCCTAGCTGACTTAGCTTCTATTAAATTATTTGCTTGCACTGAATGCCCCTTCCAGATAATCACTTAACTTAGCTTCTGCCAAACTGCTTGTTTATACGAAGCCCCCAACCTCCCCCACACCCCCTATGCAGCTGCCAAGAGTGAGATGCCAGGATGTGGTTTCTGCATTCCAGTGCCCCATGTTCTAGACACTTGGGGCTATGCTTAGGTTACGAATGCCTGGGTATAGTCCTTGCCAGCTGAAATAAAGACTTTCCATTGGCTATAAACTGTGTCCAAGTGGTCATGTCTGGTGGGATCCCATAACGATGGGCATATACCATCAGAGCCAAGCAGTGCTGAGGACTACACCTAGAGCTTACAGCATGTGGGGCGAGCCCTCTATAAAGTGAGATACAGTCCGAGCCCTTACCTAGGCTCTGTTTGCAATTCCACAACCACCCCACAATGTAGACTTAGGCCAGAAACCAAAACAAGTGGGTCTTTATCTTCAGAGATGACGATGATCTTTGTCTTATTTCAGACGTAGGACAATCACCACAATGGCAATAACCAGAGGTGTGGCCTTGTGTCTGGCTTCTATCAGGTAATATTTATTTACAAGAACTCATCTGATCCTGGTAACAACTCCTGAGGCAGCTCCTGCCATTATCCCTGTTTGACAGGGGGATAATTTGAGACACGGGGAATTTCAAGTGTCTGGGGCAATTCAAGATGGTTGAATAGAGGCACCCAGAACTCCCTGCCTCATCCACAAAGAAAGATCAAAATAACAGGGGAACAGCCTCAATCTGAAAGGAGTGACCAGAAAGGAGGGGAACACTGGAAGGAGAGAGACGAGAGATGGAATCCTGATAAGCTTCAAAGACCAGGAAGGAAGAACACTCAGGGGTTTGGCTCTGTGGCAAAGAGGAGAAGGGAACACACGTCTTTGTGGGAGGAAGGTGAACAAACACTCAGAAGCTATTGCCACATGGACAGTGGGGATCCCAGCAGCTGTGAGGCCACAGAAGTGTCACAAGCTTGCAGCTCACGGGAACCTGGCTTTGGGAAAGGATCTCACAACATCCCTCACTGAGCCTCTGTGGTGCTATAGCCAGGACCCATTATGAGAAGGGAACCACTGACTGAATGGGAGCTGCTCCCAGGTCAGGAGCCCCTGAATAGTCCCCTCTCTGGGAGCCAATAGGGTTTCACTGCACTGACCCTCAGCAGAAGTTGCCTTGCGCACACACATCAGCCAGGAGGAATGATTGCCACCTAACCCTGCTGTGCACCTTGGGGCTCAGTTTTGCAACAGAGGGGAATGAAGAGTGATATCCTCAAGACACAGAGGTTTGGGCCTCTTGCCCTCTGAAACTAAGGGTATGTATGGCCAACCAAGCCAGGAATGAAGGCATGCACCCACATGGCTCCTCTTAGCTCCAGCACCCATGCCCTCTCACAGGGCCATACCCCGAGTCTTAAATCACCCTGTGGTTCTGGCTGGTGCTTTGCTCCTGGGCCTGAGTTACAGATGAAGGAGCTGAGAGGAGAAAAGGCCTGACTTCAGCTATCTTCCTGCTCGTGGGTGTGCACCAAAGAGGGCCAAGCGGAACTTGCCAGGTCTCAGCCACAATTTCCAGCTGTGCACTGTTCCTGGCAGACAGACAACTTAGTTCCTGCTACCACCCACCTACACAGTTCTGAGCGCTGCCAGCCCTGCACCTTGTCTGACCACATGCTGCCTCAGGACTGGGAGGGAATCCCAACTGGAGGCTGCAGTTTCTGTGGTTGCCTCTCAGGAGGCA
Organism: Mus musculus; assembly: GCF_000001635.26. Taxonomy (NCBI): domain Eukaryota; kingdom Metazoa; phylum Chordata; class Mammalia; order Rodentia; family Muridae; genus Mus; species Mus musculus. The sequence goes on along the minus strand of NC_000073.6, from coordinate 113,855,442 downwards.
GAGGCTGGGCTCACAAGTTAGACTGCCAGAGGTGGAGCACATCTGTCTCCTCAGCAATGCAAGGGCTGTCAGTACCAGAAGACCTTCCTAGTACCAAAGCTATTATCACCAGTACTCTCATTGTCCTCTGATGGTGGCCTCCATTCTCACTGTAGGAATAGCTACACAGTGAGCACCCTGTACCCGCTGCTGTCTGCACCTCATCTGCCTGACCTTCTATGGTCTCACTCCTTACATGGCCCACAGAGGCTGGCTCTGTGACTTCTCTTTGATATACTGTGTGCCCCGAATCATGAATCACAGCCAGAGATGCTGTTAAGAGTTCACTCTGCTCTTGCAGAGGGAGAACCCACATTAGATTACCAGCACCCAGGGCGGGTGGCTTACAAACTGTAACTCCAGCTCTAGGAGATCTGATGCCCCCCTCTGGCCTCCTCAGGTACCTGCACTCCTGTGGACACACCCTACCCCTCAGGCACACACATGTATAGATAATTAAAAATAAAATAAATCTAAAAATTCTTCACTCTGAACAAAACAATCCTAAAATTTCTAAAGAAACACAAAAGATGTCAAGAAAAAAAAAACCAAAAAAACAAAAAACAAAAGACAAAAAAACCAAGGCAATCTTGAGCAAAAAGAATAAAGTTGGAGGCACTGCAAGGCCTAATGTCAAGAAAGATATATTGACACAAACATATCATGACCAGTAGAGCAGAAAGGGGATCTCAAAATAGATCTAAGCATCTGATGCCAACTGAGTCCCTTCAGAGGCTCGCACGCACATGCGCACGCACATGCACGCACAGACACACACGCGCTCGCGCACGCGCACTCGAGTGAGGAAAGGCAGTCTTATCAGTAAATGTTCCTGGGAGACCCAACTACCCCATCCCCCAGCAGATGACTCAGTCTTGACCTCCGTCTCTTACCCTGTAGAAAAATCAACTCAAAATGGAGCAGTGACTTAGATACAAGACTTAAAAGCCATGGTCAAAATGCCTAGCTAATTTAGCTTCTCGAAGATATGGATGTAAGAAGACTTGAAACTTGAAGATAACGGATGGGGCAGAGGGCACTTCAATAGATGGATCTGGCAATGGTTTCAGGAGTAGGACCCACAAAGCAAAGGAAGCAGCAACACCTGTTGGCAGGACTCCTTCTATGTAGCAAGTCACATGATTGGCAGAGAGGGAGAGACAGCTCCAGGATGGAAGAAGGTATTTGCTAACTGTCAGGGGTAGCAGGGTTAATATCCTAAACATAAAAGGAGCTTACAAAAACAAAAAACAAAAAACAAAAGATAGTCTGGACAAGTTATCTGAATAGATATTTCTCAAAAGAAGAAATAAAAAATGACTAGTAAATACATGAAAACCTGCTTAATATTGTTAACCGTTGGGAAAATACAAATTACAATTAGAAAGAGAGTAAACTGGATATGTGCTGAAATCCCAAATACTAGGGAGGCTGAGGCAGAAGGCCTACAAACTTGAGATCTGCCTGGTGACCTTCAAGACTCATCTTTAGCAAAAACAAAACCAGGGCCAGTGAGATGGCTCAGCAGGCCAGGTGACTGCTGCCAGTCCTAACAGCCTGAGTTCAATTCTTGGGACCTAACATGGGTAGAAGAGGAGGACAGACTCACACATGTCTTTGAACCTCTACACCTATTCTGACACACCCCACCCCCACCCCATGCATGTGTGCACACACAAATAATAAATGAAAAAAAATGTAAAACAACAGTAAACAACAGCAGAAGCTATGCTGAGATACTGTGTAAGCCCGGAGTGGTTATTACATAGAAAGAAGCAGAGCCAGAGGATGTGGACAGAGCAAAGCCTGATATAGCACACAAATTAGTGCAGCGACTGTGATGAACAGCACGAAGGGTCCCCAAGCACTGGAACATAACTACTATATGACGTAGCTATCCCACTCATGGGCATAGAGCCACAGGAAATAAGATCCACACAGCAGAGAAATGCCTGTGCACTCTTCGTTACTGCAGCACTGCTAACACTAGCTAAGATATACAATCAGTCCAAGTGGCCAGCAACAGATGAAGGGATGCAGGGAATGCATAGAATCACAATGAAGTATTATTCAGCCACAAAGAAGAATGAAATATGATCATTTGCAGCAAAGTGGGTAGAAATAGAGAGCACTATGTGGAGAGGAATAAGCCAGACACGGAAAGACAAGAACAACACGTGGAAGCTAACGAACTTAAGAACAGCATGATGATTGCTACAGACCGAGAAGGGAGTGTGGGGTGGGGGAGGAGGAGAAAGGGAAGTTAGATCTGATAAATGCATGCTACATGCATTTATGGAAATATCAGATGGGACTCCACTAGTTTGTAAAATTAATGTATGCTGGTAACATTTTTGTTAGTTTGTTTTGTTTTGTTTTTCCAGACAGTTTCTCAGTGTAGCCCTGGCTGTCCTGGATCTCACTCTATAGACCAGGCTAGCCCTGAACTCAAGAGATCCCCCTGCCTCTGTCTCCAGAATGCTGGGATTAAAGGTGTGCACCACCACTACCAGGCGATAGTAACATTTTTTATAAAATAAAATGACTCCATGGTATCAGCAGTAAGTGGTGGAGGCAGGGTTTCATCTTAGTTTTGGAAGCTCACATTTTAAAGTAAAGAGCTAAATAGAGCCAGGCAGTGGTGGCACATGCCTTTAACCCCAGCACTTGGGAGGCAGAGGCAGGTGGATTTCTGAGTTCGAGGCCAGCCTGGTCTACAGAGTGAGTTCCAGGACAGCCAGGGCTACACAGAGAAACCCTGTCTCTAAAAACAAAGCAAAACAACAACAACAAAAACCAAAAACAAACAAACAAACAAAAAAGAGCTAAATAGACCAACAGACTAAATAGACTAAGGAAACTGGTCTTGAACTGGGGGAAATGGGGCTTGAACAGAGACATTCTTTGAGGAAGGAAGGTTATCCACTGAGTTCAATGCCCAGAAAGTTTGAGTCAGGTAGGGAACTAGGAAAAGGGATCCCCTGGGGATGAGGCTGGGTCCCAACAGCAGCCAAACCTATGGCAGGTACACAGGTGGGTTCTCCAGGGAGTGCTCTGGGTTTCCAATGATATCCATCCCCTTAGCCACTGGCATTTGGTCTTAATTGTTCAGGTATTAAGGAATGACATTTGGTTGAGCTTAAATTTGCAGAAGAGGCAGAGAAAGCAGCACCCAGGTGTATGGCTGAGCTAGATAGCAGTAGTCCATAGTTCTTGTTCTGGATTATGACTTCTAAGAGGTTCCTTTAGAATGCTTTGGACGTCAACCTGGGGAAAGTCTGGTCTTTCTGCAGCCACAGAAGCATTAATTCCTAATGAAAAACCTTCACTTTCCACTTGAGAACCAGAGAAGCAAGACTTTCAGGGGTCAGATTCGCTGTGCCCTTGCTTCTGCCCGGAGTACCTGCTGCTGTCTCGATCAGTCGAGTGATTCTGTACATCATCTGTCAGTCAGACTTAATGCTTTCAGAGCTGGAATCTGAGATGTCTGCTGAGTGCTTTGCAGTGGTATGTTAGTACTTTTCTCATTGTTGTGCTCCAAACAAACAAACAAACATATACAACAAAAGCAGTATGGGGAAGGAAGGTTCACAGTTCAAAGACACAGTCCACCTCAGGAGGGGTCGGGGAGGGACATGCTGGCAGGTGTGTGAAGCAGCTGTTCATATTTTTCTACAGAGATGAATGCTAAGTGCATAGCTTGCTTTCTCCTTTTTATTCAGTCTGGGACCCCAGCCCATGGGTTGTTGCTACTTATATTTAAGTTAGGTCTCCCATCCTCAGCTTTCCCAAACCAGAAACTCCCACACAGGTATGCTGTTTGGATGACTCTTCATCTTGTCAAGTTGACCATCAAGAGTTGGAAACCTGAGCTGGAAATATCTTCAGTACAATACACATCAAGTTATTGACTGATGATGCTAAGGTGAGTCCTCTATTTCAATGTCCAAAGAAGCAAATACGATATGAAGTAATGTAGTGTAGAGACCCCATAGGGTCTCTAAAGTCCTCATGAGAGAGGCACCGTCCACGAGGTACTGATGGGACATTATAAATACCAAAGAATGAAAGCCAAATCGAAGTGAGACTACAGAAAGTCAAACACGCACAAACACGAATAAGAAAAACAGACCTAGGAGTTGTTGCAGACTGGGAGCCCTTCAAGCAATGTGGACTGAGCTAGCAGACTAACCAAGTATGTCCTCACTCACTGAGTTTCTACATGGAGCCACAGATGAGCTGAATTTTACACACTGAGGACGATTTGCATACTGCAAATGTGCCCAAAGCCAGCTACCTGGCCGCATGAGCGTGATCGACCCACATGGATGGGGAACCTGGCTGCTGTTCTGAGATCTCTGTCTACTCTCCACAGTGTCCTGACTCAGGAGCCATAAGACAGGACCAGCCTTGTCATATTCATCTGGGGTTCTCACTCCTTCCCCACTCCCAGAGTTTTCCTGCATTCTGAGAGCCTTTGCTAGGAAGCTGGGAAGATTGCTCAGAGCCTGGGTGCAATTACCACAAAACAGCCTCTCACTTAGGGAAAAAAAAATTAAAGGAAATGAAAGCTGGACTCTGGACCATGCAGGAGATGATAGCTAACTGGTTCTGAACCCAAAACTGTAATTAGAGTAATTCTTCTGTCATTGTTAATCATTCCGATTTATGTCCTGAAGTGAAACCAAATCAGGACTATAATGATGACTTCTGTGTCTGCTCCCCCTTCTCTTTTGCCTAAAAACTGGCAGGCGCACTAAAGTCAAATTAAACATCTGTTTGGGAAAGAAGCTGGCGTCCTGATGACAGCTGCCGTGGACTTACCAATGCACCACAGCTGTCAAGCTCTAAATTCACAATGATTTTCATTTATGAATAGCACAGAAGTAAGGCATAAAGGAGCACTTGCCCACCCTGATTTCTTGGCTGTTAGGGAAATGCCTACAGAAAAGTAGAGGCAAAGTCAGCTCACACTAATTAATCAGAGAGAGAAGGCACTCTTATGGAGTCTCATTTCTTCACCAGCATCAAATCAGGTGTTCCCCGGGGCAAGCGGACTAAGAGGGAGGCAAAAACTTCAGGAACAATTTTTTAAATTGGTACTTGACAGTTACTGGTGAGTGTTGCTGAAGGAATGTTGGGGCTTGGTCTGTTGCTATGTATTCAAATGCTAAATTCTGTGTCCCAAGATCTGGTTGTCCCAAGACAAGCAGAATGGAAGGACACCAGCATTTGTTTTGTAAACCGTGCCCCACAATGATCTCTGATTGGTTAATAAAAGTTGCTGACAGCCTACAGTTGGGCAGAAGAGAGGTAAGTGGGACAAAGATTTCAGTGTTTGGGGTCTCAGGTAAGGACTATCAGAGAGCAAGGAGAGGAGGAAGCAGAAAGTCACCTGGGGTCATATGAACCATGAGCATGTGGCTATGAGGGCTAGCCTGATGAAGCAGGAGCAACACAAACAAAACATATGGCATGAAGTACACTGGGGTTCAAGACATGAACACACACAAAATAGCTCACCGGGTTGATATCTGCCCAGGTCCAGTGCTTTAAAGCTTATTATAATTCCAAAGGTCTCTTGTCTTTTATTTGGGTAATAGCTGGTTAAAAATAACTGCTGCCACATTAATTTCCAGTATTAGTTATTAACCGCAGAATAATTAATTCACACTACAGAGGAAGGAAAATGGTCTCCTGAAGATCTCACCTTGTCTATTTAAGCCTCAGTGGGTGTCCAGTGAGCATCAGTCTTTGGTCTATGTCTGGATGTGTGCTTGTTACTCTGGTCATGTATGAGAGTGAAAGATCGCAAGAGAGAACTTGTCAGGCTGTTTTCACACTTACTACACCACCGTGGAAGACAAAGAAGCCATCCACTTCCCAGTGGTGGTTCACTAACAACGGACAATGGCAGGCCTGGAAGATCCTTTCCTACAGGGATGCTGGAGCCACCATAGTCTGTGCATGTATATCAGTGTATATCATGTAATACTTGGAACATATCCCAGTGCAGAGCGGTGCATGATTACAGGGATACAACCAACTGGCCCTTTCTCCATTCTGTTTAAGAGACACAGTTGTCTTTCTTACGGATAGGCTGAGCTCAGGTGTGGGGAAACATGCTGCTTGTGTATATGTGTACTTCTGACCCCATCTGACACTTTTCCTGATGCTCCAATTTGTATGCCTTGATAATCTCAGGTCAAAATGTCTGCAGAAATAAATCAATGTGGTATATGAACACTACAGAATGTGCTTCAGGTATATAAAGGAAGAGTTGAACCTGCAAAGATTCCACCACCACAGACTCAACCAACCATGCATCAAGAACATGTAATGCCTGTTATGTCTACCCTGAGTGTGTGCAGACGTTTTCTGTTGTCATTATTCCTAAACAATGCAGGATTAAGTTACACAGAATTTACACTATATTAAATATTATATCATCTGAAGGGGATTTAAGTATGTGGGTTAAATGTAAGCAATGCAGCATTTTATACAATCATTGTGAGTGTCCTTATACTATGGTGCCTACCAAGGGTACTGGAATCAATGCCCCACAAATGTTGAAGAAATGCCTGTTCTGATGGATATAGCATCATAGATGAGCCCCCAAAACATTACACTAAGCCAGCAATTCTCAGCCTGTGGGTTGTGACCTCTTCAGGGGTCAAATGACCTTTTCACAGCGGTCACCTAAGACTATTAAAGACCACAGATATTACTACTCATAACAGTAGCAAAATTATAGTTATGACGTAGCAATGGAAATAATTTTATGGTTGGAAGATCACCACAACATGAGGGACTGTATTAAAGGGTTACAGCATTAGGAAGGTTGAGCGCCACTGCACTAAGAGAAAAAAAAAAACAACAAAAAAAAAACCAGAAAGAACAGGCCAACTACTGGGACATTTCACTTATATAAAAGATTAAGAAATCACCCACAAAGACAGAATGCACACAGATAGGCAGCTGCCCTAGGCTGGGGGAAGCCGAGAATGGGGAGACTCTGACCCATGGGGAAAGGGGCTACGTTGTAATGATGGAGATATTTCAGGATAAAGTTCATAATGATTTCAATACTGACCATGGAATGAATCTTACTGAATTAGTACCTTCAAAATGGTTCCTTAAAATTGTGTGTGTGTGTGTGTGTGTGTGTGTGTGTACAAGTATATGCAGGTGTATATTACCTGTGTGCATGTACCTAGAGGCCAGAGAAGGAGTCAGGTGTCACGCTCTATCAATCTCTACCATATTCCTTTGAAACTGTGTTTCTCAATGAGATTGGAGCTATGCTGGCAGCCAGCAAACCCACACTGAGGTTACAAACACAAAAGGTCAACCCTTTTCACATGGGTGCTGGGATCCGAACTCAGGACCTCATGCTTGTGCAGCAAACACCCACGGAGCCATTTCTCCAGCCCTAAAATAGTTACTTTTATATTATGCTAACCTAGCTTTACCAACAAGGAAGCTCAGAGCATCAGAACAGCCTTGATGGGTCCCACCTGAGCAGGACCATAGGATATAATGGCAACTATTCTCCATCAGAGAAGAGGACTAGATCCACGCCTCGGCTTTAGACCTGGGTCCTGATGCACACATGGGATAGGCTTCTTGGTGCTTCTGCAGGCTGTCATGATGTTGGCTCCGTCTGGAGATTCCAGCTTCCGTTTCCCACCTGGGTTTCAGTTTGCTACAGTGCTTGGAACTCTGTCTTTTGCAGCCGGCATTTCCTGTTCTGTGAGTGCCAGCTTCCTCCCACGAGGGTTGGATCCTGCACCTGTGTTTTCAGCTGCTTAATGAAACTAAGCTGTCAATGGACAGTCCCCTCTGGAGTCATGCCACACCATGACTTCCAGGAGCTCCTAGCATCTGGATTCCACCTGTTGGATGGTTGGTCCTGGGGATCCAGGTCTTTCTCAACCAAATATACTGGCATAGCATTGCCATTCCTAACCACTCAGCTGCCACACTAGCCAGAGCTGAGGTTGTAGTGAGGTCAAAGCCTGCAAGTGATGCTCTCTTGTCTTATGACAAACAAGCTTGTGGTTCTTCTCACTACCTAATGTCAGAGACATTGTGGGACAAGCCTTACTTCAGCCACATCAGATCCCCCAAGCTCACTGTTCTATCCAGATCGGAGGTTGTCACCACACGTAGCGTTTCTTTCTCTGATAAAAAGAGCTAGTAGATAAGGTGAGCCCTATGAAGTTGCAAAGTATTGAATACTAAGTCCTCTTTAATACTCAACAAGCCTGATTCTTGCCATGTTTTCTCCCCACTTTCTGAATGGAATTTAGAAAACAGCATCTTCCCTCACAAGCAATCCCTCACCTCTTGGTTCAGAAGGGACTCTGTTTTACTCTTACACATCAGGAGATAGGGGGTAAGAAAGTCACCTCAGTTAGCGTCCCTTAGTGGCTAACAAGAAGTTTAGTGGTAGTGGGTTTAAGTCCTGGCCACATGACTTGGCTGCTTCATTATCCACGACACAGCCTCCAAGCCTCAGCTTAGTGAAGTTCTTACAGAGCTTTGTGAAGTGCTCAGGAGCTGGAGAGATGACTCAGCAGTTAGAGCACTGGCTGCTCTTGTGGAGGACCCAGGCTCTAATCCCTTTACACACATGGCAGCTCACAGCTGCCTAAGCACCAGGCTACCCAACCATTTTCTGGTCTGTGTGAACACCTGCACTCTTATGTGTGTGTGCAAGCACACACACAGTCTTGCTGTCTCTGTTTCTCTCTCGGTTTCTCTCTCTCAGTTTCTCTCTCGGTTTCCCTCTGTGTGTTTCTTTCTCTCTCTGGTTTTTTTCTCTCTCTCTTGCACACACACACACACACACACACACACACACACACACAGAGAGAGAGAGAGGGGGAGGGAGAGAGAGAGAGAGAGAGAGAGAGAGAGAGAGAGAGAGAGAGAGAGAGAACATTAGGGCTGCTATTATAAAATATTAGCAACTAAATGGCTAAAAAAAAATAACAGAAATTTATTTGTAGATGCTGGGAAGGCCAAGATGAAGGTGCTGGCAGATTCACCGTCCAGCCTGCATTCTCTTCCTGATACAGATGGCTGACTTTTTATAACTTTGCAGGGTGTTAAGTACAGGGAGGAGGCAAGCTCTCATGTCTCCTCCACAAGGGCATTGGTCCCATTCACTGGTAGCTCCAACATTATGATCCAATCACCACATAGTCTCTCTCCTATTATCACATGGGATCAGGTTTCAACAGGTTTGAAAGGGCATTGAGGAGAAATGCACAAACAGACGGCAGGAGTCACTTCTACATATTCCTTCATATTCCCTTGGCCCCCTCTGACTGCACATCATTACAGTCACCAAGCATGTCTCACTGGGGCTGTGTGCTGCACACCTTGCATACCTGTGCTACCTCTCAATTTTGTCCCTTTGCAGAGGAAACAGACTAGTCCCTGTCTAATCCACATGTTACCATGTGTGTCCAGTGCTCTCAGAGACCAGAAGAGGGGGGGGCATTAGAGTAACAGTTGGTTATGAACAATCATGTGGTTATGTCTTCTACAAGAGCAGTTGGTATTCTTAACCACTGGGCATCTCTCCAACCCAATGCAGCTTTTTGTTCTACTGCTGGATTATGAAAGCCATCCTGAAAATATATATAAATAAAATAATATGGCTGTGCTTCAATAGAAGTGTGTGTGTATGTGTGTGTATATGTGTGTGTGTGACAGAGAGAGAAAGAGAGAGAGAGAGAGAGAGAGAACACAAGGGTTGGATTTGGCCCATAGGTTGTGGCTTATCTTTTTCTTTAAAGTCACAAAGAAAAACAAAATGAATGCCTGCCTGTGCGACCCTCACAGTCATGTGTGAACAGTGGCAGTGTCTAGAAATGAAGCTATAAAGATGGATGGAGCAGGACTGGGATGTAGCTCAGTGGTACAGCACATGCTCAGCATGTGCTGGGCTCTGTTCCATCCCTAGCACTGAAAGGCGGCTGAAGCAGGTTGTGAGGGAGTTTCGACTGCATTCTTTGGACACTCGGTTATAGCAGCTGCAGCTTGGACTAGGTTAATTCACTTTCAGAAAATGAATTATTCCTTTTCAGGGATCCTGCACATGGCTGTCTCCTCTCATTTCCAGAGCACCTCTTTCGGGGGGTGGGGTAGGGACAAAGCTTCCAGGGTCCCACTCTGAATTATATGAAAAAGGCCACATGCACCCTTAGGCCATATATTTTGGAGCTGAGAACATTTTTGGGTTCCAGAAAGATAATACAGTGTATATTCCATACCTACAGGGTCTGGGCTATATCTCATAATCAAAATCTTATATTCACACTAAAGACAATAATCATCTTAGTCCAGAGAAGGTCTGGGCTTCAAACGAGTTAAAAAAAAAGATTTTTTTTTTTTTTGAATTTTAGTCTTTGGGATCTCAGGACTGCAGATGAAGGGCTGTGCACCTGGCATATATTAGTTGTAGATTACTTCTGGGTCAAAGACGCCCTCCCATGTCCCCAGTGACTGCGTGCAGGAAATGCTCAATAATGTTATGAGCAGAGGAAAAAGGCTGCAGAGCAGGGTTCACTGAGTGGCTAAGCAGAGGCTGATGGGACATCCTGCTGAAGGGCATGGGGAGACTTACACGGCAGGATCAAGACTCTGAACTGGATCTTAGGGTGATGGGGAGCCATGTTGGGTTTGTTAAATACCTCTTACATCAAGGTGAAAGAGAATCAGAGGGGAAGGAGCTTATGTGACCATGTCAGAGGTTCCTGTGACAATAAGATATGAAGTGTCTGTTGATAAGGCAATAGATGTAAAGCAATCAACAACGGAGAAAGTTACACATGCCACTCCAAGGCCTGCCTACCGGCGATGTCAAGCTGAGATGTGGAATCTCAGCCTGACCCATAGTTCCTGTCTGAGGCCTTGAAGTCTAATGTCCAAATCAGAGATCTAAGGCCTCAATGCTTCTAACCATGGTTGGCTACTCTGTGACCGTGAGAAGTTATCTAGCCTCCCTGGGCCTGAGCTTTCTCCTTAGCATCTACACCACAAGGATGCTTTACAGAGGAAATAAGTGTTTGTAAGCCAGGATAGCGCTTGCTTGGCTCTTGCCATTATTGTTTTGTAAAGTTGGATTCCTCATATGGGCCACCTTGCCCTCAGGAGAAGCTCCACTCTTAATCCCTCCTGTTAGGGATGAGTAGAGCTGGAATTCTACTCAGGAATAAAGAATGCTTGGAAAGAGAGGACCACTTCAAGACACAAAACTTGGCCAGGTTGAAGGTGACAGGACATCCTCCTGGGGCATCTGGAAGCATCTATCCAGACACTTTCCCCTCCTTTTTCTTTTAATCACTTCTTGACTGTAGTGCTCTGCAGCAGCCTATGCCATAGCACCTGAAGTTAGGAAAGGCAGGCTGCTCTAGTACCAGTGCTAATTCAGAGATCTGTATGCAAATGCAAAGTGGAAACAGGATCAGGTTTGTCAAGAGGAAAGTCACCATTGCTGTGACCTGGCCTTTACAACCAACCAAGCGGGCATCAGGGCAAACTCCAGACTTTCCAACCAGGGATCAGTCTGACATGGCAGCACTGATACTCCTCATTCATCAGGGCTCTGCAATATAACTGGTGGCTTGTTTGCCTGCCTGCCTGCCTGCCTGCCTGCCTGCCTGCCTGCCTGCCTGCCTGCCTGCCTGCCTGCCTTCCTTCCTTCCTTCCTTCCTTCCTTCCTTCCTTCCTTCCTTCCTTTTCTTCCTTCCTTCCTTCCTTCCTCCTCCTCCTCCTCTTCCCCTCCCTCTCTCTCTCTTTCTCTCTCTCTTTCTCTCTCTCTCTCTCTCCCCCGCCCCAACAGGGTATCTTGTGTAATCCAAGCTGGCCTAGAACTCATTCTGTAGCTGAGAATGACCATGAACTCCACCCTCTGCCTCACAAGTACTGGGATACAGACAGGAGCCCTCCAAAGCTGTTTTATCCAGGGCTGGGGATGGAGTCTAGGACCTCCTGTGTGCCAGGCAAGCACCCTTCCAACTGAGCCACACCCCCAGCAGAAGCTTTCATTGTTATTACTGCACTTCCTTTTTTGTCTGTCCAGAACTCTGTGGCTAGATCTTCAACATCCTTGTTAGCTTTAATAACCGCCACCCCCCGCCCCCCACTGCACACCCTTGCTGGTTAATAACCACTAATTGTTCCCTTGACACCACTGAATCAAGTTCAGTCTCTTCATGCTGACACTGGATGACATCTCTGATTTGGTAATGGATTTGGGCCCCCAGAGACCTCCCAATCAGCACCTCTGCCTGTAACCGCCTCCCAGAGCTGTGCTCACCTCCCGATCAGCACCTCTGCCTGCAACTGCCTCCCCGAGCTGTGCTCACCTCCTGATTCCCACTGAGGTCTGGATGCTGCCTGCTCCTCTCACCTGGAGTAACCTCCTCCTGTCCTTCCCTCTGCCCCAGTCCAGTGCTGCCATCAAGATCTAAATGCTGACATTTCTCGGAAGCTCTCCTTAGTCCTTGCTCGTCTTCTCTCTAAATTCTAACCGTGCTCAATTCGGCCCTGATTTTATCTTGGGGTTGCTAATTTTTGCACACATATTTATATCTATACCACAACTAGACTAGAAGCGTTTTGAAAGTTAGGATCATTATTTATATTCTGAGCTGAGGTTTTCTCAGTTTCTGGTATATAGTTTGGGTGTCTGGCAGGTGTCCGGGATGACTGACCTTGCAAATGCTACCTTCAACATGAAAGGCAAGGAAACTGGCCCAGCTAGACAAAGTCTTCCTAAACGTTATTCATGACATCAACTTTACACTTTTTTGTAAACCAAATAAAATACTTTAAAATGAAATGCAGCTTATTCCCATTAAAATCAAAATATAAAAAGAAATAGAACGTGTAAGCATTCATTATTAGAGTTTTCAGATGTGACCAATCATACCCAACCTCCAAAGAATGAAGGCTACGGAGAGAATGCAGCGTTGTCCAAGTTGGAAACTCAGGGCAGTAAGCAAAAGGAGTGATCAGAAGGCATAACCAGGTAAGAGACCCTGTTCACAAAAGCAGCAAAATTCATGGGGAAAAGCCTGCTTAGAACGCACCACTTAAATAAAGAAAACCCACAAGACTATGAAAAGATAAAAGACCTGGAGAAGCAGCAGAGGGAAGTTTTGGTTTTGACCAGAAAACAAATAGTGGGACGACGGCTCTCCCCACATTGAACTGTTCATTTAGTGTAGCATCAATGAGCATCCCAACACAGGGTTTTGCTGAACAGAGCACACTTACTTTATGATTCACCTGGAATTATGAGTCTGCTTGAATAACCATGAACATTTTGAACGCTTAGAAGATTAAGGAGCAATGACTTGTCACCAAAACAAAATTATGCTAAAATCTGTTCAGGACTCGTGGAGGGAGGAAGAGATAAAAAGGCAGCTGGACTCAGTAGAGCTGTGCACACAGTTTGCTTTCCAGGAGCTAGCAATCCACACCATTGGAAAAATATACTTGTCAGCAAATGGATGGGGATGGGGAGGGCTAACTCCATTTTATGAAAAAGACTGCTTTCTGATAATTCCCAACTGTGCTGCTGTCTCTGGGTTTCTCCTCCAGAGAGCTGCCCGGCCTTCCACCCCTGGGCTTCACTTGGATAAATGTTCTATATGGATGACTTTCAAGGGCTCTAGGGCCATTATGTGTGTGGTGAGGCCAAAGAGGAAAGGAACCCAGAGGGAAACAGAAGTCAATAAGGCTGGGGTCTCTGTGGAGTTACCTTAGGCTACTCGCTTCTCTTAACAAAGGCTTCTGCTCTGTCAGGGTGAACATCATCTCTTCCTCCCCTCACTCCCTCTGGGCCTTCAGAGCTGGGTAGTGGATCCCCAACCCCACCCCAATGTCGTTTTTTCCCACATAGATGTTTCAGGCAAGTGTCTTTTCCACCTCCTTTTGAGTGGGGCAAGTATATATTTTCTGTTGTGGCCTACTAATACAATGTTTTTGTTGTTGTTTTTAGTTTTTTTGTTTTTGTTTTTTGTTTTTCGTTTTGTTTGTTTGTTTGTTTTTCGAGACAGGATTTCTCTGTGTAGCCCTGGCTATCCTGGAACTCACTCTGTAGACCAGACTGGCCTCAAACTCAGAAATTCACCTGCCTCTGCCTCCTAAGTACTGGGATTAAATATCTCTGCTTTACTTTTAAACTTTGTTCATTGGTGTTTTCTCATTCAAATGTTTGAAATTTAGGGATAGGGAGATGGCTTAGGAGGTACAGTGCTTACTGTGCAGTTGTGAGGACCTGAACTGGCATCTCCAGCACCCAGATAAAGGCTTCCTCGACATGATAGCTCTCCAATAATTCTAGCACTCTGGAGGTAAAGACAGAGGCTCCCTGAAGCAAGCTGGGTAGTGAGACCAATCGAATGAGCTAGTTCATTAAGAGACTCTGCCTCAGTATATAAGATTAAAAGAGATCATATAGATATCAGATGTCAACTCTGCCTTCACACACACACACACACACACACACACACATGCACACTTGCACATATACTCACACATACACTTGTGAGCCCAGACATGATTACATGTGATTATGTTCTCCGTCTCCACATATATACAAATGAAAAAAAAGTTGACATTTGGTTTTTAAAAATGCATCTGTGATTTACCATAGGAATTTAAATGTTATATCCTAATTTTAAAAAGAACTTTTCTATTCCTCAGGTAATATATATGTTTAATATTTATATTCTTACAGATTTTAAAATAGGTTTAGACCCTTTATCTTCCTAAAATTTAATTTTGTTAATAACATTAGCCGGGCAATGGTGGTCAGCCTGGTCTACAGAGTGAGTTCCAGGACAGCCAGGGCTACACAGAGGGAAAAAAAAAAAGTAAATATATAGGATCACTTTTAAAAGATACAAACAAGCCCAGGAACTGGCCCTTCCCAGGGAAAACACATTAGAATAGATACTACATTAGCATACAACAGTAGCAAGAAAATTAACCGGTGACATTATTTTAACTTCTCTCATGGAAGGCTCTTAAAACTTGGCAATGTCAGGGACTGTTAAGCAGGTAAGGACCTAGGCTCTTCTACCCAGGTAGCAAGCATGTCTGTCAGGCTTTTAAGGACAATTAAACTGCATTGCTTATCCTGGGCTTTATCCTCTACTGTGGGTAGAAGTTAAGACATGTACTCGGATGTCTGTTATGGATTACTCGTAACAGGAAAAAAAAAAAAAGGCCTTAAGTGAATCTAAACATGAAGTTCTTGGAGAGTAATTACATATTCATACCACAGACTATGTACAGTAGTTTAAGAATCAAATACCACTGTGCATCTATATTCTGCTATGGACATTCTTCTAATAAGTTCTAGCTCATGAACATCCATTCAAGGTCAGGGCACGTGTGTACTCCATGTACCCTCTGAATATAAAAGAACACAGAAAAGTTTAAAGCAAACCCAGAGAGCTGATATCTATTGCTGCCTTTGTGGAGGGATGTTGGAATTGTTGTGGGGAAGTGGCAGGGATTTTTTTACTTTTTCTGCATTCTAATATATATTTTCTGTATTACAGTGTGACTGGGCTTACATCTCAACTATAGAATTATAAGTTTTTAAGCAAAGAACAGCAGCTCAGATATAATCCCTTCAGGAGAAAAGAGAGTAAAGTCTCCGAGCTGCCTCCTCCTGCGTGAGTTTGCTGTGAAGATCAATTAGCCAAAGCCTGCCAAGGAGCTGGACGTGCAGCTGAGCTCCTGGCACATAAGAAACATTGCTTGGTTGTCTTCTCTTCCCCATTGGACCTGTGAGCCGGTGCAGGGCTGGAAGCCTCCGGTGCCTGGGTATTCCGAAAGGGTGACTCAAGAAAAGCTCAGTTCCCCAGGTGTGGTGGTGCACGCCTTTAATCCCAGCACTTGGGAGGCAGAGGCAGGCGGATTTGTGAGTTCAAGGACAGCCTGGTCTACAGAGTGACTTCCAGGACAGCCAGGGCTACACAGAGAAACCCTGTCTCAAAAAAAAAAAAAAAAAAAAAAAAGAGCTCAGTTCCATGTATCGAAGGAGTGAATGAATAAGCCACATATGTTCATGGTTAAACCAGAGAAACATACATTCGCATATGTTGACTGTCAGTGCATAAACAAGGGATGCCTTTCTGGATTCCACCAGAAGATCAAATATCTCTGGTTTGTGGAAACAAGAAAGCAAAGCAAACCAAGGATGCGGGCCAGTTAAATGAGGGCTTTGAGAGCAGTGAGAGACCTGCCACAGGGTCCATTGTTGTCTAGCTACGGTCACTAGAGCCCTGGGCTCTATGGAACAACCAGACTACAAAGGATCTGGATACTAGACTATGAATCTCGGAACCCAGTCTTCAAGCTGAGGGGCTAGATGGACTCAAAGATTCTTGTCTTATGTGACAAGAATCATGGGACTGTGACACCTCACCTCAACCCCAGTAGTCAGGAGTTACTTGGTGACTGTCAGGCCTCCACTCCTCATCACCTCCCTATTCTCAATTTAGGACCAACTAGAAAAGCCAAAGGACCCTCCACCCCAACCACACTCCGTGCTTCACTTCCAGTCAGACTGCCACCAGCTTCCCCATAGCAATAACTTTGCAACAGAGTGGAAGCCTTCCACTCCCTACACACACACACACACACACACACACACACACACACACACACACACACTTTTCTACTCCCCCTCCTGCCTTTCAAGATCTGCTGAAAGCTAGTCCTAGCAACCGACTGTCCTGCTGTGCAGCCAGATGCTGCATGGGAATGCACTCTCTGTTCTCAGCGCTATCTGGTTCTTTCCTCCAGTCCCACATTTCAACTAGCATGTGCTTAGTATGGTGGCTTATAGACGATAATTCATTTTAAACATCTTACAGCTTAAGTCTTTAGACCACCCATGTAAGAAAGTGTTAAGTGGCAAACTTGTCAGAAAATGGGAGGAAAGATTGGCCAAGGAGGCCAGACATAGATGAGGCTGAATTTAACAATGGGCAGGTGTTTCCAGAAACCTCTGTGGGTTCTCTTTCCCATTGGCCAGTTACAGCTGAAGTCATGGGAGGCCCTGTTAGCAGCAGCTCTTGGAGGTGGTCTAGATCAATCACAGTGTGGATCTACAGTTAGCAAATGAAGCAAATATACAAAAAAGGCCTTGGGCATTTGGGACAGTTCCATAGCTGGGAAAGTCAAAGCCCATGAAAAAAAATCCTGCACATAAAAAAGACGGGCTTTCTCATCTTATGTGGCCCAGGATGGCCTGGTCTCTCCATGTAGCTGAAGCTGACCTGGAACTTCTGATTTTCCTGGTTCTACTTTCTAAGTGCTGGGATTACAAGTATGTGCCACTATACTGAGCCAAAACGCAAGACTGCCTTGGATGCTTGGACAGGAGCCCTGCTACTGCTCTTGACAAATTTTCTGTTTGAAATCCTAAAATTCTCGCCAACTGAAATTGGCCTTCAAATCTACCTCAAATAAGTGGTGCCACAAGAGAAAGAAAAAAAATTTCTGAAAAGGGGTCTTTCCAGTAAGTTTGGACATGCTACTGAAATGATAAAACAGGTTTGCTTGGTTTTTGTAGGACTTTGCAAAGCCTTCAACCATGCTAGTGCTAATCGCCTTCTTCTTCACCTGTTTATATCTCAAAGACTATTGCTTTGTGGATCATAAGTTTGGAGATGCAGCTTTGAGACAACGCTGTCTTTTAGAGGAAATGATTCTGGGTGGCTAAACTACCTCCCACTCCTTCTCCCCCCACCCCAACCCCCACACATGTGGTAATCCACTCAGAAGCTGCTCAGGAGGCAGCCTGGGAAGTGGCAGAGAAGAGCAATTCGATTTTATGTTGAGATATGGTCCCAGGTAGCCCAGGCTGGCCTCAAACCTACTCTGTAGCCAAAGATAACCTTGAGCATCCTCCTGTGTCTACCTCCAAGTGCTGGTGGCGCCAGTATGTGCAGCTTATGGTATATGCAGTGCTGGAGATCCAGCCTAAGGTCTGGTGTGGATTACACAACCATCTACCAACTGAAGGGGAAGATAGGTTTGTAAAGAAGAGCCTGGGCAAATAGAGACATCAGGGCAACCAGAGAATGGTTTAAGGATGCTAATTAATGGGGGTCCTTAGTATCCTAAGGAAAAAAAAAACCGTTAAATTCCAAATGGGGAAGTCAGGCTTATATTCACCCGGTTGGATTATGTTTTTCTATGAATGCAGAGAATAACTGAAAGACTCATCACATTGGATGAAGATAGAGACGCAGGACTCCTTATGCATTTAGAATGGAGAAGATGGAAGATCCAGACAAGTAGTTGCCTGCTACCCCGGAAGCCACGCCTCTTCCTGCAGACACACAGGAAGGGTCTGATAACTGCAGGGAGGTGGGTACAAAAAAATCCTTGTTCACTTACTTCAGAATCACACAGCCTGTCCCTGTTGGTGGCGCTATCCAAAACACCTGGATCCGTGTCCTCCTCCGAGGGGTGCTTTCAGTGACGGCCACAGGACAGTTACTCATAAACTGGGTCTCTTCCTCATCTATGATCTGTGAAGAACAGAGGAAAATAAACATGTTAAATTGCAGCACCCTTGGGGTGGGGGTTTGCACATGACTCTGGGGACTCTGAATCAATCAACTCTTTATTGATTGACCTGTCATTTCACATTAACATTTGACCCACAGATCCCTGAATAGTGCCTGGAACAGAGTTCCTGACTCAATATGATTATAAAGATCTGGCACATTTGTCTCTCGGCCCAGACGTGGCACCAGCGCTGACAGCTAAGTGACAATCTGGCTTTCTGTTCTACAACCACCTGTGCATGCCTTACTTCAGAGGTGGAGGAGAGGGAAGAGGAGGGTGACTGGCAAGCACCGTGTGACTGAACCTTGTTGCTGAGCGCAGTTTTAGAACTTGATTAAAATGTTTAAAAGCACTTGTGATGAAAGCACAGCTGAACACAAAGTCACCCAGCTTCCTGACATACCAACTTGAGTAACTTCTACTTATGCCTTCAATTTCATTGATAGTCTCCATATTTTCCTAAATTAATCATGGTGACTTTGAAGGACCCGACAAACTAGATAGTTAGCCACTCTCATTCCTCCGAACCATGTCACTCAGCCCTTCTGCCCCCTTGTATAGCCCTGTAGTAGAAGTATATAAGAATAGTGAGTGAAAGGCACTGTATCCAACTGTGTTTATTATCTTTATTTCTTTTTTCTTTTCTTTTCTTTTCTTTTTTGTTTTTTGTTTTTTTGTTGTTGTTTGTTTGTTTTTTGAGACAGGGTTCCTCTGTGTATCTCTGGCTGTCCTGGAACTCACTCTGTAGACCAGGCTGGCTACAAAACTCAGAAATCGGCCTGCCTCTGCCTCTCAAGTGCTGGGACTAAAGGCATGCGCCACCACTGCCCAGCTTATCTTTATTTCATATCGACAGTTTCAAGTTCTTATTTTAACTCTTAGTTAATTCCAATCCCTATCACCTTCTCTTATCTCCCTTTCCTCTTCCATGGAAATTCTTCATTCCAACAAGTACCTCTAGGGCTTTAGAGCTTTCATGGTGTGTGTGTGTGTGTGTGTGTGTGTGTGTGTGTGTGTGTGTGTCCCCTCTGGTTTAATTAGAGTTGCTTGCATGAGCAGATATGGGAAGTTATTTACTGAAGCATGGATAACTTATCAGGGGGTTTCCCACTGTCTTAGTTAATATTATCATTGCTAATGAAACAGCAGGACCAAATACAAGTTGGAGAGGAAAAGGTTTATTTGGCTTGCATTTTTTCATCACTGAAGGAAGTCAGGGCAGGAACTCAAACAGGGCAGGAACCCAGAGACTCATGCAGAGGCCATGGAAAGGTGTTGCTGGCTGGCTGGCTCAGACTGCTTTCTTATAGGACCCAGGACCACCAGCCCAGTACCACCTACAATGGGCTGGGCTCTTCCCCCATCGATCACTAATTAAGAAAATGCCCTACTGATTTTTTTTTTGAGTTAATTTTGTATCCAGTCACTTTGCTAAAGGTGTTTATCAGCTGTAGGAGCTCTTGGTAGAATTTTTGGGGTCACTTATGTAGACTACCATATCATCTGCAAGTAGCGACACTTTTTTACTTCTTCCTTTCCAATTTGTATCCCCTTGATCTCTTTTAGTTGTCTTACTGCTGTAGCTAAAACTTCAAGTACTATGTTGAATAGATAAGGAGAGAGTGGGCAGTCTTGTCCCTGATTTTAGTGGGATTGCCTTAAGTTTCTCTCCACTTAATTTGATGTTAGCTATTGGTTTGCTGTATATTGCTTTTATTATGTTTAGGTATGTTCTTTGTATCCCTGATCTAAGAATTTTAACATAAAGGACTGTTAGATTTCATCAAAGGCTTTTTCTTCATCTACTGCTATGATCATGTGATTCTTTTTTTTCTTTCAGTTTGTTTATATGGTGGATTACTGTTGATGGATTTTTATATATTGAACCATCCCTGCATCCCTGGGAAAAAGCCCACTTGATCACAGTGGATGATGTTTTGATGTGTTCCTGGATTTGATTTGTGAGCACTTTATTGAGTATTTTTACATCAATGTTCATAAGAGAAATTGGTCAGGCATCCTCCCAGGTGGGACTTGGGGAAGAAAAGAGAATGGTAAGCAGGCAATTGGAGAGGCTGCAAAGGAAGAACTGACAGGGGCTGCCAATGAAAATAAGGAAGAGGAGCTACTGTTGACATGCCGGGTCTGATGAGGAGGATCCTGGGTAGAAAGAGTTGGGTGAGCATTTTGTCTGGTCTAAAAGAAACTTGGGACATATGGATAACTGGGGTGTCTATTAGCATACCAAAGCACAGGCTGGCCTCCAGATACACTCTGTACTTGTGGGTCTCCCCAGTTCTTCTCATCTCATCCTCTCCACTAAATCT
Organism: Mus musculus; assembly: GCF_000001635.26. Lineage (NCBI taxonomy): Eukaryota > Metazoa > Chordata > Mammalia > Rodentia > Muridae > Mus > Mus musculus. The sequence continues at coordinate 113,834,455 of NC_000073.6, read as the reverse complement.
CTCCAGTCCAATGGCTTCCCTTTCCCCAGCAGCTCATTCCTGTGCAACCCCTCCATTTCAGTCACACACACCACTCGCCCTTGGCCCTCTTTCATGTCCTCCTCTGTCTCCCTTCTCCCCATCTTGTGGGCACATTCAGCCTTCTGGTCATGTTTAATCTACTACTTCCTCTCTACTCTGGACTCTTGCAGATGCCTCTGCTCTGGAAGAATACAAGACGATGTATTCTTCCTCATATCTACAATAAAAACCCTTTCTTCAACTATTAAAAAGGAAGAAAACACCCTACAGCCTGATCTTATGGAGGCATTTTCTCAATTGAGGCTCCCTCCTTTTGGATGGCTGTAACTTGTGTCAAGTTGACATAAAATTACCCAGCACAACTAACCTCTTGTCATCCTGACACACAAACATATCAGTGATAAGCCACAACCTTTCCTTTCTTGTTCATTCTCAAGATCACACATTTAATATTGACATCACAATAAAAATATTCCAACTTTTAAAAATCCTGTAGTCTTTAAAAATTCAAATACTTAAAAGTTCAAAGACTCTTTAAAACACCAAAACTCTCTTTAAAATTCCAAAGTCCTTGTAAAACTCCCACATCTCTTTAAAAGTTTAAAGTCACTCAACTGTGGGCTCCTGTAAAATCAAAAATATATTACATACTTTCTTACTTCAAAAAGGAAGAGCCAGGCCACAGTCACAAACTGAACAAAGTAAAACCAAACTCCCAACTGTATAAATAACTGGACGTCCAATGTCTGGGATCCAGTCATGATCTTCTGGGCTCCTCTAAAAGGCTTGGGTCACTTCTCTGGCTCTGCCCCTCTGCAGTACAGACAACTTGTCTTTTGTGCGCTGGCTGCTTTTACTCCACTGCTACTGCTGTTCTTGGTGGTTGTCCCATGTACCAGCATCACCAAAATGCCAGAGTCTTCTGCTGCTTATACTGGCTGCACTTCCCTCTCCTGTGTTCTCGTCAGGGACACTAGCTCTGCCATACAGCGCCAAGCTTCAGCTGCTCTCCATGGCTCCTTCATGCCTTCAAAACCAGTACCACACGTGTAACCTCTACACTACCAAGCTCAGCTCCCAGCAGGAGGTACAACCTTGGGCACCCTTGGAACACAGCTTCTGTGTGCTGACCCTGAGCACACACTTCCCAGAGGATTTCACCTTGATGATGCCGGTGCCTTTGTAATCACAGCTGATTCAGCTCTAGCCAACCAGAACCACAGATTCTTAACTTAAAATAGCAAGCTGTCTTGATAGAGTCATTAAAGGATTTTCAAACTTCCCTCTGAAATTTCACAAGCGAGGCCTCTACCTTCTGCACTGCTTTCAATGTTCTTTTCTTCCAAGCTCCCACAGAACAGCCCATCAAAGTTTAAACACTCAATGATTCTCCATCCCAAAGTTCCAAAGTCCTTCCACAATCACCCCAAAATCATATGGTCAGATCTGACACAGCAATAACCCACCATCCTGGTACTTGGTTACTATTGCTGTGATGATACACCGTGATTAAAAGCAAGTTGAGGAGGAAAGGGTTGACTTGACTTACACTTCTACGTCATAATCCATCACTGAAAAGAAGTCAGAACAGGAAACTCAAACAGGGCAGGAACCTGGAGGCAGAAATTGATGCAGAGGCCGTGTTGCTTACTGGTTTGGTTACCATGGGTTTGCTCAGCCTGCTTTCTTATAAAACCTAGGGCCACAAGCTGAAGAGTGGCCTCGCCCACATTAGTGGGTCCTACCTCATTGACCACTAATTAAGAAAATACCCTGCAGGCTTGCCTGCATCCTGACCTTACAGAGGCATTTTTCTCAATTGAGGTTCCCTCCTCTCAGATGACTATAACTTGGGTCAAGTGGACATAAAATTAGGCAGCACAGTGACTAAAGAAGATATCACAATGTACAATTCTTTTTATAAGTTTTTGGATAAAATTTTGTATTCCTCTATTTTATATTTATACATTTTACATTTTTATTTTTTAGAATTTTATATATGAGAGCTATATCATTTGCACTAGCTTTCCTCCCCCTTTGACCCCTCCCATGTTCCCACCCCTCAACACCTTCTCAAATTTATTCTTTAATTAGTCACCAGTGACTCTGTCTAGGTGTGGGTTTATTTTTCTGTTTTGGGAGATTATTAATTATTGATTTGATCTCTTGAAGAGACATAGGTCTATTTCTTTTGATAAGAGTTTTGGACGATTATATCTTTTAAGATATTGGGCTGTTTCAGTCCAGGTTATCAAATGTGTGGTTATTAGAGTTGTTCACATTATTTATTAAAAATATTTGTAACTCTAGGGTCTGTACTGATATCCATTCTTTAGTTTCTACTTCAGTAGTTGGTGTCTTTTCTTTCTCAGACTGAATGAAAACTGTTCAGCTCAGTTATCTTAAAAAAAAAAAACAGATTTGGGCCTTGTTATCTTTCTCTCCATATTTTCAATTTCATTGATTTCTACTACTTTTAAAAAGTATTTATATGTTGAGAGTGTCCTAGATTTCATTTGCTATAATTTTTCTACTTTCTTGAGGTAAAAGCTCAGACCATTGCGTTTTAGATCGTTATTGAATAATACCATTCAATCTTGTAAATTACCCTCTGAGCACTGTTTTTATAACATCACATATATTTTGGTAAACTGTATTTTCCTGCTCATTTATTTGAAGTATGTAAAAAGTTCTTCTTAGAAATGGGTTATTTACCCTCCAAGTGTTTTGGAATTTTCAAACTTGCTGTTATTGGCTTCCTGTTTAAGTCTGGTGCAGACTGAAAATGGGCACTGTGTGATGTCTGTTCTTTTAGGTTAGTGAAGGCTTGTTTTAGGGCTCCGGATGTGCTCTAGCTTGGCAAACACACCACATAAATCTAAGAATGTGAAAAGTACTGTTTACAAGTGAGGTGGTCGATGCTGCCAGTTAGCAGGCAAGTGATGGTGCAGTTGTCTTCAACTAAGTTCTCAGTACTGTTCCCCCAGCTTCCTGGGTCTGCCCATGCCTGTTAGAGGCCTGTTGAGGTCTCCAGCTTGGCTTTTTCTTGAGATTTTAGCCTTGAATGTTTTTGATGCTCTGTGTTCAAATACATAGATTGCTGTCTCTTCTTCAAGAACTAATTTATTTAAGTCTGCATAATGCTCCTTTTTCTCATAATGACCACTCCTGCTCTGACGTTGTCTGTGATTAAAAGTTTCTTAGCGAGTCACTCTCTGCCCTCTTTTGATTAACACTAGCATGGTATATCTGTTTCTGACAATCTGTCTTTTAATTGGTGCGTTTAGATCACCGAAATTCAAGGTGATTAGTGGATTTATATTTATTACTCCTTTCTATGAGTTATCTTTGTTGCTTCCTGCCCACTTTCCTCCTTCACTCTTTTTCTCCCCCTGTGACTCTACACTCTGTAGACCAAGCAGTCCTTGAACTCAGAGATCTGCCTGCCTCTGCACCTTTAGTGCTGGGATTCAAAGTATATATTACCATACCCAGCCAATACTGAATATTTTTTATTCCATTTCCTCTCCTTTCATAGCTGAACAATTTTAATTATTATTTTTTTAAATCTGTTTGGGAGCTGGAAAGATAGATTAGTTGGTAAGCACATTAAAAAAAAATAAAGATTAGGACCTCAGTTCAGATTCCTAGCACCCACATAAACTTTTGGTATAGTGACACACTGTAACCTTAGCTTGGGGAGTACAGAGATAGGTGGATACTGGAGCTGGCCAGCTAGAGAACTCAGGCAAAACTATAAGGGTCTATGATTCGCCGAAGAATGATACCCCAGACTCCCATAGCATGTAAATGCAGTGTTTTATTCTGCAGAAGTCCAGCATGCTGGGGTCTCCCCATTTCCAAGATAGAGAGACAACCAAAGGAGCTCAAAGGGTAGATTTGAAGCTGGTTAGGGGATTGTGGGGTAGGTGGCCTCTCTCTTACTCCATCTCTACGAGCATTCCATTATTGGGGCATGGGGACTGGAAACTGTTACTGAGGAAGTCTGGGGTAGAACTAGAAACTTGCTGACCCATTGTCCTTGCTTCAGGCTAGGTGGCTGGGCACTTTCTAGTTTTTGACTAGCTGCCTGAAGCCTGGGTGTTGCTGTTGTTGTTGTTGTTTTTAACTGACTTGGCCAGTTTTTGGAAACAAAGAGTTAGGCCTAGTCTCCTTAACTGCCAATTTGAAGCCTGCCATGGAGTCAGCCTGACTCACTCCTCTCATTGGGAGGAACAGAGAATGACAGATTCCTGCTGACCACTGTCCTTCCCATGTGTGCTTGCCTGGGCACTTGCTCCTGCCCTCCCCCACCCCTACCTCACACATGCAAAAACCACATACACCAAAAATAAAAAGAGACAAAAAGCCTGTTTTTAATGGGTAGCCTACAATCTGTGGCATACATTTAGAGTAAATAAAATTCCACTTTCAAATTACAGCAGACTGCTTCACAGGACTGTAAATGCCTTAGGAGAACAAAGGCAGCAGACCCTCTCCTCTCATTCTTTCTGTCGTCGTTGTTGTTCATTTCCCTTAAACAGAAGCTTGCATATGAGCGCATGCACACACACACACACACACACACACACACACACACACACGAGTACACTGCTGATTTTGTTCTGAACAAGTTGTCACCTGTTAGATCAATTAAGAAAAAGAGGGGTTTTTTTTGTCTTCACATTCCTTTTCTGGTGTTCTTCTGAGCTATATCATTTGTCTTCTCTCTGAACACCTTCTAAAAACCATTTTTAGAAATTCAGTTCTAACTAGAAACAAATCCTCTCAGTTTTTATTTGTCTGAGAGAGTCTTTATGTCTTCACTTTTTAAGAATAATTTTGCAGGGTACAGAATTCTCGGTTTGGAGTTCTGTTTTTTTCTTTCTTTCCCTGAATATTTAAAACAAGTTAAATCCTTTCATTCTTTCTTTATTTTCTACTTTTCTGTGGTTTGTTGGTATTTTCTTTTTCTTCGTGTGTATTTGTTTTTAAAACTGGGTTGACTTAGATAGCCCAGACTGACTTAAGGCTCCCTGTCTCTGCTTCCTAGGTCTGGGATGTGGTACCCAACTTTCAGCTGTAACTTCTGCTTTCCTTCTCCCCAGACTCTCACACACATTTTGTACCCTTTGTGCTCATCCCAAAATTCTTAGTTACTGTGTTCTACCTTATTTCTTTCTCTCTGTTTTTTTTTCCTTCCCCACTTTCCCAAAGATGCATCTTTATCTCAGAGATTTCTTCCCCAGCTGTGCTTTCTGCTACAAGTCCACCGACAGCATTCGTCACCGTTCTTCATCTCTGTTATGCTGTTTTTTTGATGGGGAGCATTGTCCGTCAGTCATTCTTGGGCCTGGATTTCCATTTCCTTCCCACCTGTTCTCACCTGTGGTGCGCTTAGCATTTTAATTGCATTGTTTTAAAATTCCTACTATAATCCCAAACTTCCTGCTTATCTGACTCTACCCTGATTCTGAACCTTTTTCTTTTTAAATCCTTTAACAGGCCTTAACCTTTCCTGTTGGAAAGCAGATGTAATAGATGAGGTCAACTGAACTGCCAAACATAGGGCTTTTTATGGGATGTGGGAGGAAAGGGAGTGGTCTCCAGTCCTGCAGCTGGGTCTCCATCCTTTGGTGAGAGTGACCCTGGATTAGGAACATCATCTGAACATCGCATTTTCCACTCTTGGCTGGATTAGGGGCTTAGAGCTAGGTATTTCCCTTGCCTAGGGTTGGCATATCTCCTTCTACTGACAGGCATGATTAAGAGAAGAATGCTTGGCTATCACAAATTACTGGACGCATGAGAGATTTCCCTTCATTTTCCATTGTTGAGAGCTTGGTAGATCTGGCATTAAACTCACAAAACATTCTGGGACCTCCCCATGTCTGGGTCTCTCTGGTGCTTTTAGCTCTTGGAAGGATGCCCAGGGAATCCCACCCCCCACCCACCCCCATAATTCATCTGCCTCAGGGTAGGTTTTCCTGCCCTGGCCAGGGTTGCCATGGAAGGCTTTGCTTTGTTAAGTGGTGATTCTCTTTATTTGCTTGACTGCCTCTTTGATATTAGGGACAGCAAGTGGCTCTTTCTCTTGCTCCTCTCAGGTCCTAATAGTACACCAGCACAGACCAGCCCTAATAAGCAGTGTGCTGTGTTTCTCACAAATCCAGAGGCTAGGAGCCAACGCCAAAGTCTGTTCTTCATAGAGGGCCTCATTGCACCACACCCTCCCACAGTGGGAGACAGATAGGCCCCTCAGACCCCTTGTAAAGGGCCTGAATCAATTACTGATGGCCTCATAATCTAATCGTGTCCAAAGTCTATCTCTAATAGAGACAAGTTGGACAGCATGAATTAGCATGTGGACTTTCAGGGGCTGCAGCCACTCACATGCTCGGGCTCCCTTTGTTGACTTATTTTTCTGCAGTTCCTCAAAAGACTTGGTTTTGTTTTGGGGTTTGTTTATTTGTTTGGTTCCTGTTCATTCAGAATGGACAATGTGGCATCTTTCAGCTCCTTACAGGACAAACCAGCAACCAGAGTCACCTAGTTTTAATGGCACTTTTTCTCACCACCCCCCCTTCATGCAGAGTGAATGTGTAATTTATTATCCAAATCAGATAAAAGGGTCCTTTTTGCGGTGCCGGGGATCAAATCCAGGCTCTCCCAAATGCTCAGTGAGTATCCTACCACTGAACCACAGCCCTTCCTTCCCAAAGAGCCAACAAACAAAACTAAGACTTTGTTAGCCAGTGAGGGTAATCTTAACACATACCAGGCTTCCCCAAATTCACATGGGTCTGGCCTTTCTAGTCTGCCTCCCTAACCCCCGGCCCCATTCCCACTTTGTATTACAATATATTCTGACATCTAGAAAGTCTCGCAAGTCTTTCTTCCTCCATCATCTTTATTAGCATGTTAGATACTTGTGTTTTTTATTCTCAAAGGGTTTGTGCAAGCCCTTTATTGTTGTGGGTGCTGTATCTTTTTAGTTTGATTTAAAAAAAAAAAGTCTTTGTGCTGCTTCATAGAACTTTGGGATCTGGTCGGCGGAGTCCAACCTTATTGTCTCCCAACCCCAGCTCCTCCCCACCACTGCCACAAAGGTCCCATCTCATTCCCAGTCACAGCAGAGGTTTAAATCTCCCTCCAGCCCTCCTCTCTTCTCTCCCACTCGGACCCTCTCACTTGGCCAAAGCGAACAGCCCAGCATTATCAGAACAGACCCTTTCTCTCCCGCCGCCACCACCTGGTTCTCCTCTGTCTGTGTTGACAGAGACACATTCCTTCTCTCTCCCATCTGCCTTGTCTCCTCACACCAACACTTGTCCCTTTTCTCTAGTCCAGATTCAACCTTCGCTGCAAACAAAACCTTTTGCTGAAGCTCTTAAGCACATGCCACTCTTTCCCATTTAAAAGACCCTCTCTTAGCCTCCCCGAACCCCATAACCATCTGATCTTCCCTTTCTCCTTTCCATCATAGCCAAATCTTGACCAAACTTACTGCCTTCACCTCCTCCACATTCTTAAACCCAGTTCTGTGTATTTTCAGTGCATACTATCAAAATGTCTCTGGCTAAACCCTCTGCAATGCTTAATCTATTTGGTCCTGGTCCTTACCAATCTCCCACCCCACCCCGCACTGAGGCTTATCTCCCTAGCTTTCCCCACCCATTCTTTCTCTACTTTCTCTGCCCACTTGCCCTCCTCTGCTGGCTTTCAATAGCTCCAGGCTCACAGTTAAACCCTCTCCCATATGCCTTTGTTCTGTCTCTGCAGGTGTCTCATTCAGCTCAGGGCTTTAATTACTGCCTCTGTGGAGGGATTTCTGAGTTGACACATTTCAAGTCTTGGTGGTCTCTCTGAGCTCCAGGTTCAACCTTTCACCCTTAGTTTCCTTTACTTTGGGATTACACACACACACACACACACACACACACACACACACAAACACACCTCAAAGCCACCTTGTTAATAACTGATCTAATCATGTTTCTCTGACTTTGGTCCTACCCCAATCATACAGTTCAGAAACAATAGATGCCATTCTTGGATCTGCCATTGTCCTCACGCCCCCCCCCCCCCCAAAGACTATTTTTATCTCTCAGCACTTGGGATTCTCCAACCACCTTAACTATTGCCCAGGCTAAGTTGGACTGATATAAACCCACTCTCTCCCCTTGCTCTGATTTTTCCATAGGAAAAGCCAGAGGAACCTTTTAAAAACATGCAGCAAATTTTGAAGTCTTCTTCCCAAAATCACCTCCACAGCTTCCAGAATCACGACTACCATCTTTAGCAGTTTGATCCTGCTCTCCTACCTGAGCCTCACTCGGCTCCATCTCTCTACCCCTGTTCTTCTCGGCTTCTCTGCTTGTGGGCTTCCTCCTGCCAAAGCCTGATCAATGCCTACTTCCTGAGCCTTTTAAAAATCCATGTTTCCTCAGCACTTAGCATGGTGCCTGGCACACATCAGACATGTCATTAAGAATGATGTGTGCAGCCAGCCTCAGGGTCAGTGGGAAACTGGTTCCAGCAATGTGTAAAACTGCACAGTATTTACATATAACATATGCAGATCATTCCTTATAATTTTATCATCTCTAGATTGCCTGCAATACCTATAGAATGGAAGTAGTTATTACAGCCGACTGGAACTTGCCCTTCATTTGGTTTGTGAGACTCCTGCATCTCTGGCTTGGCTACAGTCTCTGTCTGGGCCCCTTTCATTGCAGTCCATGGACTTTGGACTTTGCATGTTGCTTTCTTAGATACTGTTAATGGCCTTGACAACAGTTACAGTTAGCAATTTTTAGTGCTTCCTTCTGGCAAGAGACTTTACATGTATTGTTACCAATTCACCTGAGATCCTGAAGAAGAAATACTATTGGGGAAGCTGCTACAACGTTCCAGTCCCAGAGTGGCAGAGCCTGGGCTGGAGCTCAGGGCTCCTTGGCTGGAATGTCCATTCTCTCCTCTATGCTGCCACCCTCCTGTGGCATCATCCCTCAAATGTCACACAGACTTTTCTATCTAGTCAGGTTTTGTCCCACAGAGCCACATGCACCAGAGGAGCTCACAACTAAACACCCTGCTCCAAAACACCAAGGACTTCATTGCAATAAGCAGCCTCTTGCTTTACATTTACCTAAATGGGGCTCAGGGTCCCCTGTGCAGTTTTGTGGATGTCTAAACGAGTCTCTTGGATTTGCACAAATGAGACTCCATTTGCTCATTGTCATAAAGAACTTCTGAAGGTGCTCTGAGCCCCAAGTCTGGCTGACCATATGGGAAAGGTCAAAGGCGTCAAATATTGAATTACAATCTACTATACTACGGGTGTTTAACATGGTCATATCATTCCCTTGACAAGAAGCTCAATGTGTTCTGGTCTGGATGCTTACCCAAAAGCTATCTGAACCCAAGGCCTAGTTTGGTGCAGTTGGACTCTGACAAACGCTAGGTGGGGAGAAGGCTAAGGCTCCTGGCCCAGAACTCAAACAACAAAGAATGTTTTCCAAGCTGTGGAAGCCACCTCAGGTAAATATGGCTGTTTGTCCTCGATCTCAGAGGCCAGATGGTAATTAAGCACTGAACAGAAGGAGTTGTTCCTTGGATTCAGAGAACACCCAACAGCGCTTTGCTCCTCAGAAAATACCAGCTTCTTCCAAAACAGCCTTGGATCTGCATGAGCCCGCTCGTCTTTCCACAACCCTAACTGACTTCACACTTCAGCCCTGTCCCTACCGGACCTGGGAAGTCTCCCATGTTAGCCACCATCTAAACAATAGCCGTTCATTTCAGTCTAGGTTTCTTTCCCCAACACTGAAGAGGAAAAAATTAAAACAGATTATGGTGGGAAGTTGAATATAATGATTTTTTTATGGTTTACTTTTGTTTTCTGTGCATTAGTGTTTTGCCTGCCTGTATGTCTGTGTTAGGGTCCTGTTAGGGTACTGTGTCTAGAACTAGAGTTACAAACAGGTATGAGCTGTCATGTGGGTGCTGGGACTTGAACTTGGGTCCTGTGGAAGAGGAGTTAGTGCTTTTAACCACTGAGTCATCTCTCTAACCCCTAAGTAAATATTTTTCAGGGGTATCACTAAAACATGCTAAGGCTTACATTTCTGTTTTATATGCAGGTCAAATCAAAGCCTTTCAGATTACCTATGTGTTTAAAGTCATTCTGAGAAAGGTTTGCTACTAAAATGGCTGCTTGATTCCTGATTAAAGACACAGAGATCTCATTCTGTGACCAGTCTCCAGCCAGCTAAGGTGAGGCAGACACTCACCAAAGTCTGTGTGTGTACACGTTTGACATCCATAACGCTTGTTATTGTCAGAGTAACTGGCTGAGTATCTGGCTCTGAATAGCTCTTTCAAGTATGAAGGGCATTCTGTCGTTTTCTTTTCAATGATAGTCACTGAACTTGGGCATTGAGTCTCCATGCCACATCTCCATCCCAGGATATTCTAAGCCACCTTATCAGCATGACTCTCCAGGCTTTCAAAGCTTTCTGCTGATCAGAGCTCTAGTCTTGATCGCATACCACGTCCTCCTAAAATGTAAAACATCACCTACTTTTAGGCTTAGAGTGTCTATCCCTCCCTCATCCCATTTATCTTTCTTTCCAGACTTGTTTCCTTAAGCCTAACCCCCTCCCCGCCCCTTCTCAACTCTGATCTGAATTCTCTGTCCTGACTTATCACACCACCATCCTCATCCAGCAAACACAGCCTTGAGAGATGCTTGGCCCAATGAAGTCACAAATGTTCTAACAGGGGAGTAGGGTCATGCAACAGTGTCCGTAGGTGACTACTATTCAAATGTCCCTCTTGGTGACATAATAAACACCTTCAACAGGGAAGCAGAGCTCCCAACATACAGGTGAGGGAAAACAGTCATTCCCAGGAGATAACTAGGGGTGTGGGGTGGAGGTGTCAGATAATTGAGCAGGAACTGTCTCCACAGCAGGAAACTGGTCCCAGGAATGTGGTCTTGGGTCAGAGTTGAAGTTTAGACAAGCTGACTTTGTGACCAAGAATAGCTTCTGCTGCAGGGAACATGAAATGTGATTAAGAGGACGACTCGGGAACCCAGTGATCAGTGCCCGGGCATCACAATGCTGGGGGCCTGTCAGGGACAATGGTGTAATAATCCCCAAAGGGTGAGAATGATTGCTTAAGCAGACAGTCATTCCTTGAGTCTTTATTGGTCTGGGTTGCAAGTGAGCTGAGTCACTAGGCATGAGGACAGGGCAGTAGAATTTCTAAATGTGAATTGGTGAGTCTGGTAGTATAGGGGGCACTGAGAGCCACAGACAGAAGTTGGAAGTGAGGCAAGATGCACCATGCCACCCACCTCCAACATTTCATCTTTGGGGAAGGGAGGGGTGGGTAGGGCAGAAGTGACACCTGTCAGTGGTTTCTGAGTCAGGTGGGGTTGGATCCAAACACAGCTCTGCCATTTTCTAGGTGAATGACTTGGGACAAGCCTCTGGAATGCTCTTTAGCATTCCAGCAAAATGCTAATAATAATAGTAATAATAATGATATGACTTCAGTCTACTCTAATTCCCTTTTCATGTCAAACACCCCTGTCCTAACCAGGCATACTCCAAATCTCTGAGAACAGGAATTCTCTCAATACCAGGAGTTGACTAACCCAGGAGACATCCTACATAGACAGGAATGACCCTTATTACTGTGCTAGCAGCAACAGTTCATTACAGGAAAATCCGAAGGCAGAGACAGACAGACAGACAGACAGAGATACTACTTGTTATTGTATTGCAATACAGCAGTTCTTGATGCTTGTTTATATCTTTTCATACACATATACATGTACAGTATGTATTTGCTTCATATATGTATATATATATGCATACACACACATTTCTAGATGCAGGATTTTATTGTACTTCCTATCTCATAATCTGCCTTTCAGATATCTTGTTCCATTCTGCAATATATCATAACCATCTTTCTTTTCCATTCAGTATATAATCTCAGTAAGATTGCTCTTGGCTGAAACATAGTCCACTTTATTCATTTAACTAATAAAAATTAAAGTGTTGAGCATATGTTGTTTATAATTGGAGACTACTGTGATTATCCTTAGTGCCTACATTTTATATCTTTAGTTTTTCTGAAATTAATGTACGATTAAACAGAATTAATTGTTGTTGAGTCTTCCTAGGATCAAATTTTTAACTACAATAAAATCTGAAAAAATCCAAAGAAAATAATGCCACCCATTATATTACCTATTACTATCATTTGAGCCCTTGCAGGGTTTATCTTTGCTTTTATTTTATCTGTGTGTTTTCCTGCATGTATGTCTGTGTACCATATATGTGAGCTTCCCTCAGACATCAGAAGAGAATACCAAGTCTCTAGGCAGTAAGAAGGTTGTCAACCACTTTGTGGGTGCTGGGAACTGAACTCAGGTGCTCTTCAAGAGTAGCCAGTGCTCCTAATTTCCCAGCCATCTTCCCAGCCCTCACCGGGGAGTTGTTATTGCTTGTTTGTTTTGTTATTTTCATTTGAAAATCACTGAAGGAAAGATAGATACTTCTGTCTTTTAAGAAAGGGCTTTCAAGGTAGATTTCTTAATATTAAAGATCTGGCTTATATTGTTCCAAACAGCAAGCTTTTTATGGAAAAGTTTACAAAGACAGAAAAGTAAAGGAGACATAACCTCAACTGTTTCAAATGCTTGGTTTGTTTCCTTGTAGCCTTTCCATCTGTACTGGGAAATTTGTAACAAGCTGTGTTTGCTTTGTATGTGCGCTAAGAACCTCAACACTTTTGCAAGCTCTTCCAAACCCACCAGAAACAGGCTGAAGGGCTGTGCGGCTGGCTTTGGATGGGCAGCCCCTCCTTTTCTGTTCTTTCTGTGTTGTTGTTGTTGTTGTTGTTGTTATTGGTTGGTTTTCTGACACAGGGTCTCTGCATGTGGCCCAGGATTCTCTCAAACATACTATGTAGCTCAAACTGACCTCAAACTCAAGATCCTCCTACCTCCCCGCCTGAATGCTTGCCTGACACATGTGCACCACCCCACCTGGCAGAACTGGGTCCCTCTGCTGGGCCATGAAGATTCAGGCTCTATCTCCTCAATAACGTTACCAGAATTCTACCCTTTCACTAGGGCCTCTGCGAACAGATTCTTATCTTTGTTTTATTCATCTCTCCTACTTTTTTACTGCTTTATTTTATCAGCCCTAGGGGGATTCTCTTGCCTTCTAGACCCAAGAAGCACTCAGGAATATGGCAGGAGGTGACTGAGCCACAAACAGGGTCTGTGGCCCCTCTGGAACCCCTCTCTGGGCACACAACCTCCAAATCTACCAACAGTTCATTCCCAGAGCCACCAGATCATGTTCCCATTAACAGCAGACTAAATCAGTCCTTATGCTGTGTGGGTTGCTGTACACAGGGAGCCAACATAGCAGGCCAGCCTTGGGAGCAGGGCTGGACCAAGAAGTGTGGGTGCACTGGGCTGACTAGTAACTTGGCCTCCTTTCAGAGTGATGCTCTCTAAATATTTGCCCAACATCTACTTGGAGGAAGAGGCTGACGCTGCGTGGGAGAAGGAATCTAGAAAGACTGTCGGCTCAGCAATACTCCTCCTTATGCCCCTAAGCACAAGCCTGGCCCTGACCCATCCACCACACCTCAGAGACCTAGAGGCAGAGCCTGCATCAATTCTTGACAGTCAAGTGCTCTGTGGGATTGGGGATGCTTCTGCCAACAGGCAGTGCTGTAGGGGAAGGGGTCTGGCCAGGCCCAGCAGCCTTGCTCACAGTCAGCATACCTTTTCCAGACTGAGTGGTTCTCTTTTCTGTAGAATGGGTGGTAATGACAGTATCCCCTTCAGCAGGCTGGGAGGGTTTTAATGAGTCAATCAACAAAGGCACTAAGAGGTCCCTGGCACAAAGCTATCACCGCGTGTGTTAGAATCACTGTATATTATTATCATAAATACTATCATTATCATTCTCCTGTCATGTTAGCTGTCAACAATTCTGAGAAAGGCCATTTCCTCTATCTCAGTACATTTCCAGCCATGTTCTGCTCCTTGCAGCCTGGTATGCAGGGCACCATGCCAGCTGGCCCACCCCTAAGTCCAGTGCAGCTGGGGAGCTTGGAGGACAGTGGACAGCTCCTTAGGATGTAGGGCAGGTGTGTGCATGTATGCATGCCAGGACTATGCCAATCACCTCTGATTGTTCTTTTCATTTTAGATTTATGTATTTATGTTGTGTGCATGAGTGTTTTGCCTGTGTGTATGTGTTGCCCATGGAAACTGAAAAGGGTATTGGATGAGCCGCCCTGTGGGTTCTGAGAATCAAACACAGGTCCCCTGGAAGAGTAATCAGTGATATTTTTAACCACTGACCTATCTCTCCAGCTAGTAAATTCTGGAACCTAGAGCAGGATTCCCCCTTACAGACGGGTGAAATATGCCACTTGGTTTCCTAAGAGAAGCCTGGGGTCACGGAGGGAGAACTCAAGAGTTGGTGATTACACTAACTGCTCCTCCAGAGGTCATGAGTTCAATTCCCAGCAACCACAAGGTGGCTCGCAGCCATTGTAATTGGATCCAATGCCTTCTTCACATAAAATAAATAAATAAATCTTTAAAAGGCGGGGGGGAGGGGCTGGAGAGATGGCTCAGGGGTTAAGAGTTGGTGATTTGCAGATCTGGTTCAGGCTTCTGTTTTGGTAACTTAGTGACCTTGATAAAGTCACCTGCTTCTCCATCCTTCCATCCAGATCTGTCTGTGCCATGTTTATTTAAGAAGATGCTTGCCTGGGTGCCTGGAGTACTGAGTTACCTCCCACGATGAAGCTCTGTCAGCACCCTCTGGGCCTGACACCTGGCAAAGGGTTGATGTTCATGTACTTGGAAGGGCCTCCACTATACATGCCCAAAAAATGTAGCGATAGCATCTCGTGTTTAGTCGGACATACCTCTCATTTCTTTCAGCACTTCATATTTATTTCATATAATTATCTCAGTGATCATTTGAAGTGGGAATAGTTCCCTCTATGGATTCAGAAGCTGGGGCTAGCAAGCAGGGAACGTGGGCTCACATCACACAAGACTGGATAGCTGGGCCCACCACATTCACCCCCATCCCCATTCATCACACATAGAGGGGGCATGCGTTTCTACTCAGTGCTAGAAAACCGCTCTGATAAATAGGTTTAAACAAATAGGACCATATAAACAGGAAATTTTATACTAGGTAGGCTAATGCCTAGGAAATAAATCAGCCTTTTAAGTTTTATATCACAGAGCAGTTGAAATGTTTAATAATTATTGCCAGAGAACTGTATAATGCAATACTAAAAATGAGTAATTGAGAAGGCCATCAAGGCAGATGAGGCATCTTCCTGCGGAATTGCTCTTGAATACTTTACATAATTATTTCATTCAGATTTATGATCAGCTCAGCACCATGTACGTGTTTTTACCCTGCTCTGCCTAATGTTCACACACCTTTGTATATCCTGTGAACATTTCCAAGGGTGGTCAAATGAGTGTCTCTTGTGCATAAGTGAGTTTGCAAAGGTCAAACTTCCTTCAGCAGAGAAAACGTTAGGGGTGAAAATGGCATTTGCTGAAGGCCCTCTGTTTCCAGTCTATTTATATGCATTCATCCCATCTTCTCCTTTAAAGTCTGGAGCCACCCTGGAAGGGAAGCCCCTCTCCATCTCACAAAAGGAAATGATCAGAATTCTCCAAACTTATAGTGAACTCCCAGCAAGAAGTTTGGCTCCAAATCAATGACTTTGCTACCACATCCCCAGCTCTACTAACTCTCTGTGCATGGAGACAGGATCTGGAATTCTGCAGAGGCACTAGGGAGGGCAACCCTCATATACAGAGGAAAACTGATCCCCATCAGGTCCTTAAAAACTTTGGGTTGTCTGTTTCTCTTTCCTGTTCCATACTTATGTCTGACATAAACACCGCCAGACAGATAGGAAGCTAGATCCGCCTCCTGGAGGTACACTTTCCCACGGACCCAGCCTCCCAGATTCACCAGATCAGCTAGGCCTCGGGCTTTATCAGAATACAACTTATCTTGCCTCTCCCAAGAGGCCCAGAGTGGGAGTTGGCAAATTCCGCTCACTGTCAAGTGTGGACAGATGGCTGTCTGGATTAGAAGCACCTTTTGTTTCTGGTCTCACTCACAAGTCAAAAGTGTGAGGGGGAGACTAGATGATGGGGTTACCACACAGACAGGAAAAGTAACCGTTTTATTTATTTATTTATTTATTTTTACAATGCATTTAGAAGATCATAAGTAGAAGAGGGTGACTCCCTTTGTCTTCACTCTAGCAGAAGACTGTGTCATTTCCAGCATATTTGCTGATCTCCTTTCCCACCCACCCTTCAGTCCCCCTCCAAATCCTGACACTTGCTTGTCCCTGCCTAACTCAGAAAAAATTAGCAAAGGGTCTGAGCTGTTCCCACTCACCCCTTGCATCCCTGCCTTTGCCTTGAGAAGGAGCTAAGCTGCTGGGAGCTGTCTCATTGGAGGTCTTCATTTTCTAGAACATAAAAGCATGTCGGGTTTCTCTCTGCTTTTAGAGTGCAAAGAGCAGGCATCACACATGGATGCATATCTTACTCAATATGGTCCACATCTCAGAACGTCTCCACTCTCTGGAGCAATGCCAAACTTTGATCTAATTCTATCTTGACACTAAGAATGGCTCTTGAATCAATGGGCTTATAGGAATAATTACTGGGTATTGGTCAAACACACCCAGTGTGGTTATTGGCTAGTGGGCACTGGTAATTTACAAAACAGATCAAACACTCGTAAGAGAAGGCATTTTGGTTTTGTGCCCCTGAGAGTGCTGGGCTTGGAGGGGAAATCCATGCATCAGATCATGCAGCTAATAGTGAGATTTCCATGATCTGTGTGAAGCGACTGAGTGTAGCTGTGGCTGAGAAGCGGGTGGTCACTCTTGCTTTGTTAGAAGCCATGGCCATAGGGTGGATGATAGGAGAGATCTCTTTCAGATAATCACTAGAAGCTGGACACACTACTGCCCTGTCAGCACAGAGCACAGTGAACTGGAAGGGAATCAGGCAAGGCTGGAAGAACAAGAGAGAGGGAAAGAAATGGACGACAATGGGCTGAGTGCTGAGGAATCAGCTTGTGTTCACATCTGCAACTCCGTCAGCCTCGGGGACCCAGACACCATCTCTGTTCTCAGTGCTGGCTCAGTCTTTCTCACTGCTTCATAGTAGCTGCCACTCCCAGGAGCCCCAGCTTCTGGCCTGATGCCCGATCTTCTGCCCTTTCGACCACCACCCTCGCTGCTCTTAATCTTCACCTCTCTGGGTTTTAAACCAGAACTAGAGAACTATCAGGAAGTGGGGGAAAGGTGTCACCAGCCCCACCCCAGAGCAACAGAATCAGAAGCTCCAGGCACAGGTCCAAGGACTGATGTTTCCCCTGAAGCTCCAAGGTGACTTTGAAGAATATTCAAAATGATGACAACTTGAATCCAGTCCGTTTTATCTGAAGGTGAAGGCCAGGTCTACCTGCTTACCATTGGCTGACCAGCACTAACTCTGTGCCTCACACACAGTCTCTGCTTGACCAACGTTTGTGGAACAAATACATGAATTCATCCAGATCAAAGGTATGTGAGCGCCCTTTCTGTAAGGAAGGGTAAGGCAGTGCATGGAGGCTACTGTGTGCCTGTGTTGGCTAAACAGCTTCATGAGGAGGAATCAGACCATAAGTTGCCAGGGGCCAGGGCCATGTTTATCTTATTCTTCTGTTCCCCGTGTCCAGATCACTGGTCACATTTGCTGGTTGAATGTGCCTATCTCCCTGAAAATCAACTGCTTCACACTGTTGCTTCCAACATTGTTCCACCACCCTCTGCCTGGCTTATCCAGTGACTTGTCTGCTCTAGACTCAGTTTCCTAAGATGAGGAGTTGGGTAAGACACCCTCCAGAAAAGTCCTTGCTGCCTTAGCCAGAGCAGACTGCTTTGACATACTCAGAATGCTACTTTGTGAGTATGTGTATGTGAGCACATGCGTTTGGATGTTTATTCATGAAGAGGCCAGAAAGAAACCTTTAGGTGTCTGGCTGTCATCCTCATGCACCATACAGTTTCTTTTCTATTGTTTCTGAGGCAGTGGAACTTGCCCCATAGGCTAAGCTGACTGGCTAGCTGACTGGTCTGTTTATTACCACCTTCCCAGGGCTGGAATTACATGTCTTTGACACACTCTGCTTGTCTTTTAAGCATGGGCTCTAGGGATCCAAGTGAGGCCTCGTGTTTTCAGGCAAGCACTCCACTGACTGAGGATTCTCCCCAGCCTCCCATCTTAACACTCAAGCCCAGTTTCTAAGCCAGCACTTTCCACACACAACTATTCTCTCAAGTTTTGTCAGAACACACCTGGCTGGTTCTTTCCAGTCTTTTTTGCCTTCCTCCCTCAATCCTTGTCTCTCTTGGCAGCCTCCCTTCATTGGCAGGTCTCCCTACCAGGCAGCCGGCAGTCTGGGAGCTAACCTCCACCTCGTGAACCTTTCTCCTAAGAACAAATCCACAGCTGAGAAAATGTAGCTCACTTACCATCTCCCTAACCTCAGTTCTGACGGATTGGCATGTTGTTGAAACTGTGGCACAAGAGAGGATGGGTTCTCGTGTTTGTTAACTGTCTGCTACACTCCTGGTGTTTCAGTCACATGATCTTAGTTAAGCCTTAACTTGGATCCCCAGTCAAGTTTGTCTACACAGTTTTTCTCACCCGTGGGACACCTAAACTCCACAAAGCCATGCAGTAACTTCTGATGTTATCTCCTGCATCCATACAAACCCCCTGCATTTCATCTTCCCTTGGAACCCAAGCTCGTCATTTCCTGGGTTAGACTTCCAGAGGCTTTCGGTGGCACACACAACAGTCGTTACAATGTCATCTCAGAGTTCTCTGCCTGGTTGGTCCCTGCCAAATTCTTAGGCAGTACCTCCCATTGTGCTTTGTCTTACCTGTCAAGCCCCAATCCTCTAGACTTGTAGAGCCCACTCTACCCCAGAGCCTTGACGGTCCACCTGACTCTCTCCATGTTATAGGATCCCCGCCCCCCCCCAAGCCCAATACTCTAGAAGGATGAGGAGTAAATGAGAGACACGTGAGGCTGAGGCAGCACAAGCCTGGCTTTAGCCATGCATCTCACCTGTCTGTTTCTTAGGGTGCAG
This sequence comes from Mus musculus, assembly GCF_000001635.26. Taxonomy (NCBI): domain Eukaryota; kingdom Metazoa; phylum Chordata; class Mammalia; order Rodentia; family Muridae; genus Mus; species Mus musculus. Next base: position 113,815,180 of record NC_000073.6, on the reverse strand, counting down.
GAATATGGAACAGTTCCAGGCATCTTTGGATAAAGTGTCACTTGTCTGTGGGACCTCATATGCTACTTTCTCTTCCATAGTCAGTCTTTTATAAGTTGGACTTTCAGATGGCCAATGAACAGAGGGAACAGGGAACCGGGAGTCTGCCAAGCTGTGTTTTGGACCTTTTAAGTATAATTTTGTTTGATTAGTAAAATAATCCTCTTTGTGGGTGAAGGAAGGGCAGGGTCTCTTGTAGCACAGGCTAGCCCTTAACTCACTATGTATCCAATGATAGCCTTGAACTCTTGCTTCTCAGGCCTTTGCTTTCCTAGTGCCGGTTGGGATGACAGGGCTGTGCCACCACAGCTGAGTCTGAATAAGCATCACGATTCCCATTTACACAGGGGGAAACCAAGGTTTAGTTAAGCAAGTGATAGCCCAAAGAGCACATACATCAGAATACACAAGAACACACCGGTAAGTAACGATCAGGGCACCAAAGTGAGAAAAGGCTGCTTTCCCCAGGAATACCCAAGTCCTCTGCTTACCGGTGCTAATTGTAACATCCCAGCAACAAGTTGCTTTTAAACACTCATTAAGTGGAATCCCCTATGGGCCTGTGCTTGGGAGCTCAGCAGGCTGGTGTTCAGAATTCCTAATGTACTTGAAAAATAATCAAGTGTTATTTCCCCTTTCAAAAGCATTCTGTAGTGTAGACCCCGTAAGCAATCCTCTGCTCGGTTAATGTATGCCTGCCTTTGCCTTCCGTTATCCCATCCATAAGGTCGGGCATGCACAATATCGCCTGCTGAGTCCCCTCTTCTCTCTCTCTCTCTGGGTGCTTGTTGCCAAGAGAACACGCCTTCTTTCAATAATAGAAATCACAATCAATGCCCGCTCTAAGCTTTGGGGACAATGGGAGCTGTGGGTGAATTAATCATGGGTCTCATCTCTTTGTTCTTTATAAAGAAAAGGTGATGATAGGTCAGTGAACTTTAGAGAAGTGAGCCATTGCATTGTACTTGTGGGAACCTAGTTTCTTAGGGAACAAATGACTGTCCTCTCTAAACAACTTCATTTATGTCAGAAATATCCATTGTCTTTGAAAGCAGAGTTAGCTAGCACTAGAGCAGGCTTTAGCAGGCAGAGGTATAGGTGGTATATTCCAAGCCCAGTGGCAACTTGGATAATTCACTTGACCTTTCTGGGTCTTAGTTTTGTGAACTGAAGTTCCCAGAATAATAAGCCACACAGATTCTGCAAGGTTGATTGACTGATTAAAACTTTGTGTTTGTAGAATGTTAGAATGTTGCAAATTCAGTGCCAAAATAGCCTTGAGCTAACCATCTCTTAATAGCCACTGATTATCCATCTGTATGCCAAGCAAAACTTTTTGGAATATATTAACTTAAAAGACCATTAGCTTCCACCAACCCCAAAGCTAAGAATGTCATCAGATAATAATCAAAAACCTACAGCAAAGGTTTCCCAGTGATGCTCCTTCAGAACTGAGTTAAGGAAGATAGTAGGCAAACCTGCTGTGGTGGATTGAATGAGAATGGCCCCCATAAGCTTATATGTTTGAATACTTGGTCCCCAGTTAAAAGAGCTGCTTGGGAAGGATTAGGAGGTGTGGCCTTGTCAGGAAGTGGAGCTTAAAGGTTTCAAAAGACTATTGTGATTCCCAGGTCTCTCTCTTCTTTCCTCCTTTTCTTCTTCCTCCTCCTCCTTTCTTTTTCTTTTTCTTTTTCTTTTTCTTTTTCCTTTTCTTCTTCTTCTTCTTCTTCTTCTTCTTCTTCTTCTTCTTCTTCTTCTTCTTCTTCTTCTTCTTCTTCTTCTTCCTCTCTCTCTCTCTCTCTCTCTCTCTCTCTCTCTCCCTCTCTCTCTCTCTCTCTCTCTCTCTCTCTCAGTTGTGGGTTAAGATGTGAACTCTCAGCTGTTCCTTGGCTCTGCCACCATGGATGCGAATCATTTGAAACCATAAGCTAAATTAAATACTTCCTTTCATAAGTTGCCTTGGTTGTGGTGTTTTATCACAGCAATAGAAAATTAAGTAAGACATCTGCCTATCTGTTTACCCCCACCAAGGTACTTAGAAAAATACCATTATTTTGATTTATATCTTTCTCTTGTTCTGTAACAATATAAACTTCATGATATAATTTTCACACTAGAACTTGAAATTCAGGGCAGTTCCAACTCCATGTTCCTGGCCCATGGTCACTCATAGTTAGCTAAAAATAAAGTCTCCCTATTCCCATTGAGATGAGAGCTACATTATTTTCTGACAAGCAAATAACCCGACAGCACTCCAACCCCTCAGTAGTAACACATTAAGGTTTTACCCTCAGAATCTGCTTGTCTGGAGAGTCTTGAGGAGTCAGAGACTGGATCCCGGGATGTTGTGTTGATCCCTCTTCCTCTCACACTGCCCACATCTCAGGAGGCTGTAGACCCTCTCTGATGACAAACATCACCCAACCTCTGTGACTTTTTTTTTTCCTTTGAGACAGGGTTTCTCTATATAGCTCTGGCTGTCCTGGAACTCACTCTGTAGACCAGGCTGGCCTTGAACTCAGAAATCCACCTGCCTCTGCCTCCCAAGTGCTGGGATTAAAGGCATGCGCCACCACTGCCCGGCCTCTGTGGCATTTTTTAACACCTTGTCTGAGGTGTGCTCCACACTTCAGCTTCACCAATACACACTGCTATAGCTTAGAACTCACCAGAAATTTCCCTCTAAACACAACTTTCTGTTTGTCATTCACTCACTCAGCAACCGTTTATGGTCTTCCTGCACTGTGCCAGGTGTGATGACACAGAGTTGAGCAAAACAAAAGCGGTGCCTCTCCTCCAATGTCTTAGGGTGGGCCAGGTAAATCAGATATTAAATATCATTGTCTTAAATTAAAAAAAAATTCTCAGACACATCTAGAAAGTGACTTATACTCAGGATTTTACCTTCCAGAGAAAGTTAGATGTGAAACTGAATCCTATCACATTGCCCTGCTGTAACTTTATTTATTCCTCTTAATATGTTGCAAATACTTTGCAATTTCCATACACACACAGCTACTCGGTCTTTCTGAATTACTGTCTAATAAGATGGGCCAGACACATTCGGTCTATTTACTACCATCAGTTTCCTTAGAAGCACCACAATGGCTCCCTTTACAGTCAAGGAAGCTAAGTTTCAGGAAGTTTCCTAGAGCTGAGATAACAGTTGGTAAATGGCCAAGCGGAACTCAAGCCCTGACTGTTGGAACTGAGCTCTTCTCTACTGTGCCTGGCATTCTACAGCCAAGCTGTGCTATGGTTTGTTTTAATTAATCTTGGATGATGGGCTTTTAGGCGAATGCCCTCCTCGGTGTTTGCCGTAATAAACAAGGCTGCAATCAGCACCCTTGTACCTACATCAGCTTCCACTTGTCCAAATCTGCAGATTGGATTAATTCCTGGTTGTGAAATTTCAGAATTAAAGGGTATGAGCATTTGAAATGTTGACACACAGTGCCAAACCGAAAGAATTTCTGGATTAAATCATAGTCCTCCCAAGCATGGAACAGGGGTCACTACTACCCTCTCAACCCTGGGCTTCATGGAGTTGGCTCCAGCAACGGTCTCTCCTCACTGCCAAACTCGACAGTTCTTTACAGCCTCACCCTGCCCAAAGCTCTGGCATATGGATTCCTGCAGACATGCGTTCCCAGTCCCTCTTCCTGGGGTTCCCTTGGGGACTCTTGTATCCACTTTTCCTGTTTCTTTGACATCTGAGATCTTTTTCTTGGCCCTTTTTCTTGTGTGAGCTACAGATGCCACAGGGTCCTGGGTTTTACCTCATCCTTTTCTTGCTGTAAATGCCACCCCTGCCACCTTCCCTAGTGTGCCAGCTTTCTCAAGTTCTTGTCTAACAGGCCTTTCCTCCTTTTGCTTGCTTTAAAGGGTCAGTGACAGCAGGAAGGTATCCCAACACCGATACCTTTAGCACACACACACACACACACACACACACACACACACACACGAAAAAAAAAAAAACCCTCTGCATAGGGATCTTCACTCAAGTTAGGCCTCCTCAGTGAATTTTAGGACAAGTCAGAGTGGAGCCAAGTTAGTTTATTAAGTTGATCTAGAGATGATAGTACATGCTTTAACTGTCAGCGGGGGCACTGGGAAAGAAAAAGAGAGATCCCCTTAAGATACCTAAGACAAGAGTGCGGGCTTCTTAACAGAGAGACCTGCCCCTTAAAGGTCTTAAAATAACTCTCCATATGACTTTGTGGATTTTGAAGTTATATTGGTTGTAGGATATAACTGGGAACCAAGCTCAAATATTAAGCAAAGTCTACAAATTAAGTAAAAATATGTGAGCTCCTTCACTTACTTCCCATAAGGATTTTGGATTTGTATGAGAAACTACAAGTGGTTTTGGAAGGTGCACTGTCAGACTTAATGATGAGAGACAACAGATGGGGTTAAACGCAAAGGTTATGCATGCTGGCCCTAAGTCAGCACAGTTCCTCTGTGTCTGTTTTGGATTTATGGTTTCATGCATGAATGCTGAATTTGCATCATTTATATCCCTCCCTCTCCACACTCCAAGTCTTCCCTATCTCCACCACCACCTCCTCTTGAACTCATAACCCTTCCTCTATAATTATGGCTGCTACATGTACAACTTAATGAGTCCAGCTTAGTGTTGCCTGTATGTATGTGTGTTTAGGGCTGACCACTTAGAATTGGGGGTTAGTCCCCGAGGAAGGCCATTTCTCCTTTCCTCAACAGCCACTGACTCCTTATGAAGGGGTTGGCCTTTATGGAATTTCCATCCATCTTTGTTGACACGTAGACCAGTGTGATCTTTGCAAATCTTATGCAGGTGGCCATATTGTTGAGAGTTCCTGGGTGCAACAGACTCATCCTGTCCAGAAGACACTGTCTCAGAGCAGCCATCTTGGTCCTACTTGTTCTTAACGCTCATGTTTGAGATGCCTTCAGGAAAAGATTGTCTCTTTAGGTAGCTGTGGTTTGTTTATGTTGAACCTAGTACTCTCAGCCAATGGGATCTTGGAATAAAGTGTCTCTTTCCTTCCATGGCTTTTTAGTTTCCCTTTCTTTTACTCATGTGTAAGAAGGACCTTTTGTTTAGGGTTTAAAATATCTAATGAGGTTAAACTATGACCCAAAGAGCCCTGACTCTCCTGCCCTCTTATCTGGAGCTACAGGTAACTATGTAACCAGTTCTGGTCACTGGGTGAAAGAGTAAATTAGCTAAGGAAGTCCTGGGGTTTTCTTGTTTGACAAAGGAGACTTGGGGAGAGCACTGCGTCCTACCCCCACTGTGCTAATTCCTCTTATTAGGAACACTGTGATGAGATGCTTAGAGCTAGGACAGCAATGATAGGAACAGAATGGCAAGCACAGTATAGATGAGAGAGAAAGGCACAGTCGTAAGTTCAGAACCCTGCCATCACAGGAGATGCAGAAGGAACACCAAAGTCACTGCTAAACTCCTGGCTACGAAAAAGCTTGGATAAAGGTCTTGATGAAATATTGTTTCCTGTAGTTTAACATGGGGTCACAGAATCCTACTTTGACCATATCAGTGCAGGTCCCTCTCTGAGCCTCATAATACAAGTTGATAATAACTATGAATAGGTTATCAATTACAGTCTTGCAAGGAGCTATTTTAAATGTGTGTGTGTGTGCAGAGAGAGAGAGAGAGAGAGAGAGAGAGAGAGAGAGAGAGAGAGAGAGGTATGTGCACAAATATGAGTGTAAACTGGACTGGAGAGTCAGTCAGCAATGTGACAAGCACAAGGACCTGAGTTCAATCTCCCAGCACCTATTTCTTTCTAAATGTGTGCAGTGCTTATAATTCCAGTGCTGGGCAGACAGAGACATACAGATTTCTAGGATTTGCTGGCCAGCCAGCCTAACCTCCTTGGTAATTTCCAGGCCTATGAGAGACCCTGTCTTCAAGAAGAAGGTAGAGGAAGAAGAGAAGGACAAGCCTGAAGAATGCACTCAAGGTTGTCTTCTGGTCTCTATCTGCCCACCCACCTCTACACAGACACACAGAAGAAATAGGTGTAAGGTAAAAACGCCTACTACTCTGTAGAGAAGCACTATTATCATGAGTCCCACCTTCTGAGTGAGGACGGAACTCCAAAGCCTAAACAGGTTGAGTAACTTGCCCATAGCCCTGAACTGCCTAAGTGGATGAATCAGAATTTAACCCAGGATCAGATTGTGTGCCAAAAACATCAATGTTGAGGTTCCTCTTGACTACCTGAGTGACAAAAGGGACCTTGAAAATTTCATATCTTTAGTGGAGTTCTTCTTTCTCCTCCTTTATAAATGGCTTCTCTTTCAGACTTCTCAGTCACAGCAGAAACCTGGGACCTCCTGGGATGGATATATTTCTCTTCTCCTCCCCACAGTATTGATCTCTTCTGACCATAGCAGAACTGTTCTGCTGTGTCTGGCTTGCAAGTGTGCTCAGACAGACTGCTGTCCCCAGGTTCCTCAAACTGATTTGTTTCCTGGGTCTTGTCTTTCACCCTTCTAAAACCCTCCAGTCCCTCAAGCAGGGCTGCTCTACCAGCTCTGTCTTTGCTTTGTCCCCTCTCCTTCAGAGGCTGTCCTAGCTTTCAACTGCTGCATTAAACATCTGACCAAAAGAAACTTGGAGAGGAAAGGGCTTGTTTGATCTTTCATGTCTCAGTCACAGCCTATCACTGAGGTAATCCAAGGTAGGAACTCAAGCAGGGAAGGATCCTGGAGGCAGGAACTGAAGCAGAGACCTTGGAGGAGTGCTGCTTACTAGCTTGCTCAGCTTGCTTTCTTACACAATCCAGGACCACCAGCCTAAGAACAGCAATGTCCACAGTGGGATGGATCCTCCCACTTCAATCATTAATCAAGGAAATATCCCATAGACTTGCCTCCAGGCCAATCTGACAGAGGTATTTTCTAAATTGGCACCCCTTCTTCCCAGATTATGTTCGCTTGTGTCAAGTTGACAAGAAACTAACTAGCACAGAGATCTTTTGCAACACATTTCCCTAGTTAACTCTTTTACAACTTAGCCCAAGCGTTATATCCATCAAGAGACCTCACTATAGCCTAAGAATCTTTGATATGTCCTCATCAGACTACAGCTTAATATTTTGTTAATTTACCTGTTTCTCTCTTCGGCCAACCCTGATTCTCACACAAGGTTGCCAGTTCCTCAGAAGTGGGATATGTGTCTCAAACTCAGTCTATTCCCTCCCCCAGCCTTTCTCTTCTTTGTTCACTGTAACAACTACTGTTATCACTAGATGAGAAATTCCCACATCATCTCTAAACTGTATAGCCCATTTCTGCTGTGGAAATGAGTGGCTCCTGTCCATTCTCAAGAGCTCCTTGAACACTGTAAGACATCAGGATTGATGGTTTTGAGACCAGGAATGGCTTCTTGCAGATCTGAGAAGTGGAAATAGCTGTCTGAAAGGGTGGCTCACCTTCCAACAGAGGTGTTCTGGCCATCCATATGCTGTGTATCTCCATGCTCTGTACCATATCTTACCATTTTGACCCACACATTAGCAGTAAGCCCTAACTAATATAACCCTGCACCAGGATAATGCTAACCAACCCCTCCAATTAAAAATTTGTTCAGTGTCCCTGACAAAAATCTTCTTAGAACAAAACAGAAGATAAGTTGATCAGTTAGACAAGTGATCAATAAAATACAAGAAACAAAGCATTCAATAAAAGTGAGCTGCTCATTATAAATAGTTTCTGACTCATAGGTCTGATCAATACATGACAAAGATCTAACAAGAATGAAAACACAGGGAGTCTAAAAATACTTCTTTGATAAATTGCATCTATCCTCAGAAAGTACATGTGCTTCAAGACCCCCAGCTACCAGATGCATCCAATAACTTTTGTAATAGCTGAAACATAAACAGAGTTTGAGTGAAGGTCTTCCATTTATGTGGCCAGCTTTGCAAATAATTGTGAGGGCAGAATATCCTCTTGAAATATGTCAGAAGTAGGGGTTAGACAGCCCTGTTACTTTCTGATTGGTGACTGAAGTAGGGGTTAATCAGCCTTGTTACTTCCTGATTGGTGACTGGCAAGTCATACAGCTGCTGTGGATGTTGTACTGGACCATTCTCTGGGTGAAACTGTCACCATCTTTATCAGATTAGCTATGTCCACATGTAAAAGATCAACATAGATGGGTTTCCGACTGTTGATGTCCCACTACAGAAGGTTCTATGAGTATCCCACCATTCCTCCAAACAAGTTGCTTGTAATTCTTCCCCAAATGCATGTGGTCTTAGGGAAGGCTGGGTGTATAGGCATGGAAGAGCTAAGGCATAGGGATGCATCTATGAGACCCAAAGGAGTCATGGCTCATGCTGAGTATTTATAGTGTGCAATGTGGCTGCTTTAAGTCCACCCATGCTTCTGCCTGCAACTCCTCATCTATTGCTCTATAAATAAGCATAATGCACCCATTGGTTCCCCCAGAGTAAACGCTGATCTCTCATCTGGGTCTTGTTTTACTGCAGAGCCTAATCCCTGAGAATTCCTTGAGGACTGCCCTGCAAAATCTGAATCAGAACCTAGCCCTGACTCAATCACATTCCGGGTGGGTGGGTGGGAGTCATGTAAGAGGAGGAATCTATTCACAATTTAAGATCACTATGCTCTCCAAAGGAATGAGATGGATTTTTTTTTTTTTTTTTTTTTTTGGTAAGAGCTCAGTCTACCTTTAAGGAAGCCCAAAGAGAAAAGAAGCTTTACTCACAGTTTACTAAACAAAAATATTGATAGTTAAGGTAATTGAAAATCTTTTAGTTAATGCTCAGTTGAGAATCAATGATCTTAATTAAAAAGATAAGATATGGTTCTCACTAAAACACTGCTGGTAGGAGTGAACCACCAGCTGCTATGGATATCCATGTAGCAGTTCCCCAGGAAGATGGGAGTCAATCTACTTCAAGATCCAGCTATACAACTCTTAGGACTATACTCAAAAGATATCTCTTCATTCTATCACAAGGACATGTGCATTGCTGTTCTACTCATAATAGCCAGAAACAAACTAGATGCCCCTTAACAGAAGAATGGATGAAGAAATGTCATACACTTACACAGTGGAATATTACTCAGCCACAGAGATAGATAGATGGATAGATAGATAGATAGATAGATAGATAGATAGATCAATATGGAGGGAGGGAGGGAGGGAGGGAGGGAGGGAGGGAGGGAGGAAGGAAGGAAGGAAGGAAGGAAGGATGAAATTTTCAGGCAAATGGATGGAACTAGAAAAAAAATCATCCTGAGTTAGTTATTTCAGACCCAGAAGACAAATATGGTATGTATCACCGGGCAGTGGTGGTGCATGCCTTTAATCCCAGCACTTGGGAGGCAGAGGCAGGCAGATTTCTGAGTTCAAGGCCAGCCTGGTCTACAGAGTGAGTTCCAGGACAGCTAGGGCTACACAGAGAAACCCTGTTTCAAATAACAACAAAAACAACAAACAAACAAACAAACAAAAAATATGGTATGTATCTGCCTATGCGTGGATATAGCTGTTAAGTCAATGACAGCTAAGCTATAATCCATAGAACCACAGAGGGTTGGTAAGAGAGTAGAGGGAACAGATAGATGTTGTTAGGAAAGGAAAATGGGATAGATATTTATGGATGGATGGGTGGGATGGAATGGAAGGATCAAGTCATGAGTGGGGAAGGGATTGTTGGAGGGAATATGGGGAGAGACAGCTAAAATTAAAGGGCATTTGAAGAGTAGTATGGAGACCTAATACTTTAGAAATGTTCAAAAATATATACATATATGAAGGCAGTCTAAATGATTGCCAAATAATAGGGGAGACAGAGTGAAATTAGACATCTATTGCCACCAAAGGAAGCTTTCAGTAATGGGATTGGGTGAGATATAATTGAATTGTTGGCTAAAGAGGCCCCACCAGAATACCCCCCAAACAACCCAGGCTTTCCCAAGGCTATAGATTGTTCTCTACAAATGGACATCAAGGTCTTATTGCTGAGGACAATATTCATACAACTCATTGAACATAAAGATGTCAAGGTACTGTGTGCCTGTATAGAGCCTCCACTCCTGTGTTCTCATATATTGGGTACAGGAAGGTACTCTGTACACTACCAAAAGAGAATCATAAACACCAAATGAGCCACAAACCCTTTATCAACAATAGTATCCTGTCTGCAAATATGCTAGGGTAAAAGTGGCACAAAGCTCATGGGAGTAACCAACCAAGAGCTGATTTGACTTAGGCTCATTCCACAAGATGGAAACCATATCTGACACTGCTTGAGAGACCAAGAACCAAGAACTAGATAGCCCACTGACCTACAGTAAAACCAAATAATATTGGTCTAAAAAATAAAGAAGAAAACAAAGAAAAAATCCCCCAACACAGTGATACAATGACTTCTAATAATATTCTGCTATACTCATAGATCAGTGCCTTGCTCAGCCATCATCAGGGAGGCTTCCTCCTGCAGCAGATGGGAACAGACACAGAGACCCACAGCCAGACAATATGCAGGGAGTGAGAAACCTTGAACACTCAGCCCTAAATAGATGTCTCCATCAAATCCTTTCCATCAGAGCTCAGGGAACCCCACAGAAGAAATGAGAGACATATGTCAACTAGAGGGGATGACTGACACCAGGAACACAAGGCCTTCTAAATCTATATGAGGAAAGCTGTATATAGGAACTCACAGAGAGTGAAGTAGCATCCACAGAGCCTGCACAGGTCTGTACCAGGGCCTCTGCATATAGTATGGTTTCCAGTTTAGTGTTTTTATGGGATTCCTGGGTGTGTGAACAAGTGGGTGTCTGATTCTTGTTCCTTGTCTTGGGCTCTTTTCCTTTTATTGGTTTGTCCTATCCAACTTCAATGAGACAGTTTTTGACTTGTCATATTATATATTATATTGTTTTATTGAAAACTGAATGAGTGAATGGATGTATGTATGGATGGATGAATGAATGAATGAATGAATGAATGAATACCTAGTCACTAGGATAAAGGCTAACAATTGAATGGTCGTTTATACCTGCTGGGAGAGGGAAAAGCAGTTTTCTCCAGTGGAGTGACACTGGGTGTATGAACCACTCCAAGGCAGGCCTCGTGCTCAGGAGTAGTTGACCAACATATAATGGACCCTACAGGTTTTTCTGTGTGTATGCTTTTATTTTGTTACAGTTTGGTGGGTTTTGGGAGACTGTGTTTTGTTTTCTAGGTTTGGGGCTTTTTGTTGTTGTATTGTGTTACTTTTTGTTTTGGGGGGTGTCTGGGGGAGAGGATCTGGAAGTACTTGGGGAAGGGAAGAAAATGATCAAACTATATTTAAATTGTAAAATTGTTTTAAAAATAAAAATAAAAAATAAATTGGTTAGCTAAAAAGATATAGTTCTCTCTCTATTAACTAAAGGGCTGAAGCTTTCTTCAAAACAGATTTCCACTATTTGGGGGACTTCAATGGTTTTAATTTTTTTAAAATGACATTATTTGGGGCCCTCAACTAGTTATAATATATAAAATACCTGGTCATTTGTTCAGTTTGGACTTGAAAATGATTTGTCATATTTTCTTTACTATATCTATAACTTCTCAAGCTTCCTGACTTCTCCAATTGAAAACCCTGGAGTTGCCCTAGAATGATCATTTTAGAGTTCTGTTTTACAAGTATTAATTTTAGATCAAGTCAGGTGTGAGTTCTTTTAAATTCTTTTTGAACGTGGTTGGATATATACTTCTCTATTAATGGGAGTATGAAAATGTATCAGGAAAATGGAAAACCTACTGTGAACTTGCCTTACTTAACACACTCATTAACAATAAATGAGCAGGGTGTACAGTTGACTGGAAATCAAATTCAGAGAAACAGCCGCCCTGCTTGGACTCTTGGTGTTGGGGTAAATCGATTGAATAAATGAGACAGGGTGTGAATGTGCTTAGTGTGGGTAGCGTTCCCATGGAGATGAGATCCTGCTATGACACCCAAGGAAAGAAATGTCTGAAGCATGATCAGCAATGTCCAGCCACAGGACACAGGCACAAAAGCCTCCATCTTCTCTCATCCTTCTAATGGCAGGAAAAGACCAAGGCCTCAAGCTGAGGGACTTGATCTTGGGGAGCAAGGAGGCAGTGCTTGATGATGCTTCAGCATCTCTTGTGAATCCTGGCAGCATGGCTCCTTCCTGGGCTTGCTGTAAGCCAGTCAGTGAAGACAGTTAAAACCAAGGGACCTGGAACCTGGTCAGTGTCACAGAGTTGTCCTTAAGACTCCAGCCCCATCACAGTTTACACAGGTCATATGGCTTGATCCTAATAAGGAAGCTGCTGGCACAGATGGACAGACACTGGGATGTTTTCAACTGTCCTAGTCTATGAGAGTAACGACACAGCCTCTACTACTAGATGCAGAAATCTCACTCTGGGTAACCAGCTTAATAATGACTCTAAAATGTAAGAACGCATTTCTGCTTGCTTTGTTTGAGTGTACCTTAGAATCAATGTGTCAAGTAAGCAACCATGGGATAGCATTAGATGGTGGACCCTTTAGGAGGTGAAGTCCCAGAGGTGTCTGGGACTAACAGGCATAGACAACATCTCCAAGGGATTCCATTGACCTTGTCTGCCATTATTCTCTGGAAGTATCCATCCTCTCTGGAAGACATACCAGCAAGGCACCATCCTGGAAGCAGACCATAGGCCTCAACAGATGCTGAACCCACTAGCACCCAAATCTCATGCTTTCCAAGCCTCCAAAATTGGGAGAGAGAAACAGTTACTATGTATACATTACCCACCCTCTGGAAGAGACGCACCCTGCATCTCCACTGCTGAGTCAACAGAAGACATCATATAGCATGGTAGTCCTATTAGATTACATCACCTAGTGATGTCACATGCATCAAGTGCACCATGATGTCCACCTGATGATGAGGCTGCCCATTCAGGACACATAATGATATTTTGTTAAACCAGTGGGAATGGACTGAGACTGATCAAACTTGATTTTAAGGGTTTATTCTACTGAATTAAAAAAAAAAAAAAAAAAAGAAAGAACTAATCTTGAGCCACACCTCACTATGGGAATGTTTAGTGAACTATTTTATGGCCACAAAAAAACAATGTCTGTTCAGAACTCTGCTTCTTAAAAGACAGAAGACTGGCAAGAGTGGGGAGGGAAGAAAGGGGGAGTACAGGAAGGTGAATCCGGGCAAAGCTCATGTGTTACACTCCAATGAAATACCCTTGTGAACCCATCACTGTGTACAAGGAATAGATGCCACTAAAACAATTTAAAGGGGCTGGGATAGAGCTCAGTTGGCAGAGTACTTGCCTACATCGTTGTTTGCATTAGCACGACATGTAAAAACAAAGCCAAACAATAAGTCTACATGACCAATAATAGTCGCATCCATAGAATGACAGGTTGACATTTCATAAATGTTCATATGGTTTTATAATGTGCATTTATTGTTTTAATAGCTAGACTAATGGAGAGGGAAGGGAAGCAGCCCAAGATGTGGGCTTCTGGGCACAACATGGCTGTAGCACTCTTGAACTCACAACAGCTATGATGACCTGCGTAAGCTCTGTCCCATGGACATTCAGTCATGGAAGGAAGAGTTCACAGGGCCTCCACCTCACCCTGAAGAGTTATAAACCTGAATGGTTGGTAGGGGAAGAGAAAGGGACTCCTTATTAATGGCATAGTCACTGGTAAGGTGTCTACACTCCTGTACATAAGCCTTCCCTTAACTTCCCACAAGCAATCCTAATGAAACTTCCTAGGTAACTGTACTAGCTGGTTTTGTGCCAACTTGACACAAGCTGGAGTTATCACAGAGAAAGGAACTTCAGTTGAGAAAATGCCTCCATGAGATCCAGCTGTAAGGCGTTTTCTCAATTAGTGATCAAGGGGGTGTGGGGAGTCCTTGTGAGTGGTACCATCCCTGGGCTGGTAATCTTGGGTTCTATAAGAAAGCAAGCTGAGCAAGCCAGGGGAAGCAAGCCAGTAAAGAACATCCCTCCATGGCCTCTGCATCAGCTCCTGCTTTCTGACCTGCTTGAGTTCCAGTCCTGACTTCCTTTGGTGATGAACAGCAATGTGGAAGTATAAGCTGAATAAACCCTTTCCTCCCCAAGTGCTTCTTGGTCATGATGTTTGTGCAGGAATAGAAACCCTGACTAAGACAGTAACCAAAAAACAAAGGAAAAAAAGAGACACGAAAGTAGAAGCTAGGAGTTGGGGAATTAGCTCAGTGGTTGAGCACTAAGTAGAGGCTAGCTGGGAAGAAGAAGAGGGTCAGGGAGACTGGAAGGAAGAAATGAGAAGGTAAGGGGTGAATGTAATCAAAACACATTGTGTACATGTATGGAAGTGTCATACTAAAATCCATTACTATAAATTAATATAAATATGTTATGTACACATACAAAAGTGTTATATTGAAATTCATTACAATATTAGTAATGTCTACTAATATATACTAACATAGTGTAATATGCATATAATGTATACTAATAAAACATTAATATAAGCGGACTACTACTTTTAAAATCTACTCTAAAAGACCAAAGTCACAAATCTGTATGAAAAGAAGCAGGTCGGGGCCTCTTTATATACTGTGTTCCTCAGGCTATGACTAGCACATGGTAGATGTTCCTCCACGTGCTCCCAAAGACACAACATGACGGAGACGTGTCTGCCACCTAGATTCCACACAAAAGGCACCCCACTGCTATAGTCTCCATGCAATGCTAGATAATTTCCACCAATTGAGTTAGATTGACATCTAAGACGCAAAATGCCATAGTTCTTGACTTTCAGATGCCACTGGATGTCAGGCATATTGATAGGGAATAGCTCCTGCTGGGACAGGCATCCTACGTGCCATGTGTGTATCATGGAGGGTTCATTTTGACTTCTGGCATACTCCAACGCAAACAATGGGCAGGTCGAATCTCTGTCTCTCCCTGCTTTGTGCCACCCTCCTTCTGGTTCTCATCCATGGCTTCCCACACTTCCACCAGCCCACTTCCTATTAAGGGGCCCCACAGAGTCACCAGTCCCTGGCTGAGTCTGTTCTATGCGTTTGGTTGGAAGGTCAAGAGCCAGGATCTAGAAGTCACTGACAGACAGGGGAGGTTGGGGCAGCTTGAGCAGGGAGAGGCACATAGGATAGTGGCCCTCACCCAGATCTTCTCCCTAGCGTGGGCTTCTATTTGATTATTATCAGAAGCATCTCTGCTGGGTATAGCAACACATGCCTTCCATCCCAGTAAGGGAAGCTGGAACAGGAGGATGGAGTTTGAGACAGCATGGCTTTCTACAAAATTCCAGGTCAGTCAGGACTCAATAACAAGAGCCAGCATCAAAACAAGAACAGAAGAAAACACAAAGAGCTAGTTATGTTACTGTTCTTCATGTTCTATTTTCTCCTGAATACACAGCAACTAGACTCAAGCTTAGTCTTTCTACAAAACACTCAAGGGAAGAAAGCACCTTCCATGATGGGGAATTCCTGCTTATGAACCTGCGCAAGTAAACAACCTCTCTGAATCTATTCCATCATCAGTAAAGTCTTCACCACACCTTTCTCATTGATTTGCTTGTGAAAATTAGGATTAGAGTAGACAGGGAATAAAAATATACTATAGCTAAATGCAGCCATGATTAAGGTGGTCTGGAAATGAGCATATAAGCCTGCAAGCAATGTTCTAGGCATAAATCAAAAGTTGTTGGCATGTCCAGGCACTTTTGTGCTATCTCTTGCCCTCTGTGTTTCCTGAGATGGACTGCAGGTGCGATGTTGGAGAAGGCTGTCCAGGGCTGGGGATGCCGCCTGTAGCAAAGTATTCATTGGCCTAGCACACCTTCAAGCCAGAACTACTCTCCAGCACTGTAAAGTAAGTCACACAGTTCTCGGGATTCTCCAGTTGAGTGAACTGGGCACCTAAAAGGCAGTGTGTTTCAGAGTAGCACTGTGGTCTGAGCAGACTGAGGCACGTGAGCTGAATCCAACCCAGGAAGACCCAGCCAATATCCAGGCAACAAGTTAATGGAACTTCTGGCAAGAGCGGTTGCAAATCCATCAGTGAGTGAGAGAATTTGAGGGAATAATTGTCAGAAAGTCCCTCGCCCTCTCTTTTTCCCCCAAGAAGGAGCCAAATTAGATTAATTTGCCTTCTCACTCAGAGTGTAGCTCTGAAATGACTAATTATTACTCCTTTAGTCATAGTCAGGGTTTGTGTTCCCAGACCCAGAGCAGGATAGAACTTGGCCCAATGGAAGCAGAGCAGCGACTCATGGGACTGAGCTTGGAGGAACACAGCATTCAGAGAAGTGGGTCTCAGTGAGGATAAATCTGTTCCCTAGAAGACAACTGATAAAAACTAGGACATTTAGACTGTCACAGCTGCTGAAGTGTGGGTGTTACTTGAAGCCAGGGATACTGCCATACATTCTGCAACGCACAGCCCAGCTACCACCAACAAAATCATATGAGTTCACACATCTATAATGCCAGGTTTAAATCAATGAGGTCTATTAGGCAAGGAGAAGGGAGAGGCACATAAGGGCACAGGTAGATGAATTAAGTATAGACAAAACAGGCCGGAGAGATGGCTCAGTGGTTAAGAGTACTGACTGCTCTTCCGAAGGTTCTGAGTTCAAATCCCAGCAAACACATGGTGGCTCACAACCACCCGTAATGAGATCTGATGCTCTCTTCTGGTGTGTCTGAAGACAGTTACAATGTACTTACATATAACAATAAATAAATCTTTTTTTAAAAAAAGGCAAAACCTGGGAGACCTTACTGGAGAATGAGTAAGACTACAGGGTGTGGTCAGTTCTCTGTGACTCTAAGATATGTCAGTAGACAAGGATGTGTCCACCAACAATGGGGGAAGGGGGTCCCTGAAGAGCCACCTGGGAGAAATGATGGGGCTGCATGCATTCCTTTCCTCACTGTTATGTAAAAACACAAAATGAAACAAATAAAAACCAAGTAAATAAAAAAGCAGGTTAGCTTACAGGTAAAGGGTACATGCTGGACTGCCATCATGACTTGGTGATGTCATCAACAATGGCAGCAGAAACTTGAAGTAGCTGGTCACATTGCTTCCATAGTCAGGAGCCAAGAGAGAAGGAAATAGATGCTGATATCAGCCTGTGAGATGGGCTGTCCACATTTGGGGTGCATCTTCCCACCTCTGTTAACCCAGCCTAGAAATTCTCTCATAAACATGTCCCCTGGGCGATTCTAAAACCTATTAAATGTACAGTCAACATTCGCTGTCACTAGGGTTAAATCTAGGCTGATGGGAATCAAAAAGCAGACAGATAATGAAGGAGCAGGGAATTATGTGTAGCCAGGCACATCTCTCTGGAAGATGCAGCTCTGAGAGAAGCAGTGAATGCAGGGACTGGGTCGCAGGACTTCTTTCCAATGATAAGCATTTTAAGCGCCGACCTTTTTTTGTCATTATGGACCCCTGACTAACTTCCTAAATAGTGCCCTACTTCTCTTTCACCTTGGCTGGATTGGCGGGATGCACCAATCTGCTCTTCGGTTCTATAAGAAAAGATCTGGGGATGGTTACTACAAAAAGGAAAGATGTTTGCTTATCTCATGGTCTTGAAGGCTGAGGACATGCCTTTCAGTTTCTGTTTGAGAAAGTAAGGCTCCCTCAGGCTGCTTCACAACCTGGAAAAAAGGAGGCGATCTAGGGGCACACACACCACCACACGCACACCAGGGGCTGAGTGCAAAGGATAGCCTTCCATTATCTTGTTTTTATGAACGTTAACTCACTGTACAAAGTCAACATTAGGTCATTGCCTCATGACCTAACTAATTATGTGAACTAGGCTGTACCTTGTAAAGGTTCTATAACCTCAACATTATCGCAGAGGGATCAAGTGTATCAAGTGCACATAACTTTTGAGAGGCAAACTGTAACCAAGCTGACTCTTCAGAGCACCCACCTGCTCACTCAGCTTCTAAACCAGGTTCTTGAGGCCAGATGGGAAAGTCTAAGGGTGGCCCCTACCCCTGAGCATGTGCTTTCTAAATTGGGGGTCCTTCCAGGATGTCCATCTCCCACAGACCCCACCCCCTCTCCCTGTGCTCTTGTTCCCGCCTATCTTCTGTGTCCTCAGCCCTGTCCCCTTCCCTATGCAGAGCAGCTGGCCTCTGCCTCCTTGAAAATCACTTGTTGAACAAGTTTCAGGTCAGCCCATCTCAGTGATAGTTTGTATAATTTAAGTGCAGTCTGAGAGCTACCTCAACCAGAGAGACACACGGGATAGAGTCCTCAGCCCTCGCAGTGGGTGGTCAGAATCAAACTGTCTGAGTTGGTGCCTAGTGTAATTTGAAAATCACTGTTGCTTACTATTTAACCTTACTCATCCTGGAAGGGCAGTATTACTATAAAACTTGGAATCGTGTGTGGAACACCCATTGAGCTCTTCCCACTCACCTTTTCCCTCTTCCTCCTCCCCCTCTTCAAGTTATCATGTATTTTGACCACTTTGCTCTGCTTTGAGCACATTTCAAGAAAGAAGACAAGAATCAAACATGATGACAACATTTCTAAAACTTTTAACATCAGGGAAGCTGAGGCATAAAAACTAAAGTTTCATTCATCCTGGGTTGAAAAGTGAAAACCTGAGAAGAAAAAGAAAGAAAAGGAAAAGGAAAAAAGGAAAGAGATGGCAAAAGAACACTCTTGAGATAAAAGCTTTCTTTAAAGGATTGCTTTTCACTACACCTCTTTCTCTTCCCTAGTCTTCTGGCCTTGAACATGGATGACTGTGGGACCTCAGGCAACAGCCAGGGGTCAGGGAGACACCCAAGCATCAGTGAAGGTGGAAGCAAAACAAAGAAACTTGGTAAAGAGCCCGCCAGCTCTATAAGGAAACTGTGTGCATATATGTCAGACCCCTACCTGTTCAGGTACGAGGAAAAGCTGGTATAATGGCAGGACATAGAGAGAGCCTAAAACCTGCAGGTCAGAAACTCAGACCACCCAGTGAGCAAAGGAGTGAAGCGTGCTCTCTCCAAGGGCAGGGACTTCAGTCTGTGGTACTCATGGGTACCTTCTCAGAGCCTAACACGTCTGGGTTCATCTGTTCTTCACAAATACATAAATAAATGAAACAGTTTAAAAAATAAGAATTACAATATTCAATAATTATAACATTTAAACATAACCAAAATATCCCAGAGCAGGTGACTGTTTTTGGTAAACAATGAACGACTCACTCTGAATTTAAGTCTTAAAAAACAAACAAGCAAACATGGTTTCAAGTGTGTGCAAAACCAAAATTAAGCCCTACATCATCAAATGATAGGTCTGGAATAAAGATGTATTGGTTTCGTTATGCTGTGTTCACCCAGGGCCGCCTTTACCCAAGCTGCCAATGCTCTACCACTGAGATACACCCTCAGACCAACTTACTGTATTTTTAGAAACTACTTAGTAGATACACACACAAAAAAATTTCTTGTGGCCATAAAAGTTATAGGCTACCAAACAATTTTATCATGGACTTGAAAATGATTTCCAGACCTTTAGAAATAGATGTGGGAAAAAATGCCGTTTCCCATGCCGGAGAGCATGAGGCCTGCTTTGCCAGTGAACATGTGGGCAGGGCCAGACATTCCAACAGCAGTCATCCATCAATCTGGAAAACACTTATCAACCGGCCAGCATGCCAGACCTTGATGAGAGCATGGGAACAGAGAGGTGGCCATGGCCCCCCTCTGCCTCTCTCCTGAGCCTTGAGAGTTACTGGGGAGTTGTAACACCAGGACGAGACAGTATTGGGAGAATTAGAATAGAGGAGCATACTGAGCTCTTGAGAGCCCAGATATGGGGCAGGCACAGAGACCCTCAGTGGGATCAACGGAGACATGATGGCAGCAAAGATCTGACTTTGAAGGACTGAGACATGTATATAACATGGCAGATATATCAGATCATAAACCCAGTGTGGTCCTTGGAACAACCCAGCAAGGACATAGGGAGCCAAGCAGTTGCTATCTGTCCACCTTCCTCTCCTACATTAGACCTACAAAAGAG
The DNA here is from genome assembly GCF_000001635.26 of Mus musculus. NCBI lineage: Eukaryota > Metazoa > Chordata > Mammalia > Rodentia > Muridae > Mus > Mus musculus. The sequence continues at coordinate 113,795,034 of NC_000073.6, read as the reverse complement.
AAATAGGGAAAGTGACACAGACCTGGAGCAGTTGAATTTTTGCTCACTGCCATTTCCAGTTCCATGCTTGGATCAGACTTCAGATTCTTCTAATTTCCTAGCTTGAAAATGGGGATAAGAGGATTTCCTAGCTGGCTTCTTGCTGTGTGTGTGGCAGTTTCAAAGAGAATGGTCTCCACAGACTTGTATATTTGGATGTGTAGTCCCTCCAGTTAATGGAACTATTTGGGAGGGACTGGGAGGTGTGGCCTTGTTGGAGGAGGTTTGTCACTAGGGGTGGGCTTTGAGATTTCAAAAGCCCACACCATTCTCAGCGCTCTCTCTCTCTCTCTCTCTCTCTCTCTCTCTCTCTCTCTCTCTCGTGATTACTGACTCAACTAAAAGATCTCAGCTACTGCTCCAGTGCCATGCCATGCCATGCCTGCCTGCCTGCTGCCATGCTCCTCACCTTAATGGTCATGGACTCACCCTCTAAAAACGGTAAACTTTCTTCTATAAGTTGTCTTGGTCATGGTATCTTAATATGGCAATAAAAAGGTGATCAAGACTATGTTAAACACTGTGACCAAAAGCAGCTCAGGAGGAAAGAGATTTTGTGGCTTATAGCTTATAGTTCATCACAAGGGAAATTGGGACAGGAATTTATAGGCAGGAACTGGAACAGAGGCCATGGAGGGGTGTTGCCTACTGGCTTGCTCTCCAGGCTTACTTTCAGCCACTGTTCTTATACAACCCAGGACTACCTTCCCAGGGGTGACACTGCCCACAATGGGCTGGGTACCTCCACACCAATCATTCAACAAGAAAATGTCCCAGGGACTTGCCTACAAGCCAATCTGATAGAGGCATTTTCTTAATGGAGGTTTTCTTTCACCAGATGACCTTTGCTGTATGTGATGGTTTGAATGAGAATGGTCTCCATAGGTTTGTATGTTTGCATGCTTAGTTCCCCCAGTTGGTGGAACTATTTGAGAGGGTTTAGGAGGTATGGCTTTGTTGGATGAGGTTTGTCAAGATGTATCAAGTTGATGAAAAACTAAGTATTGCAGAAGATATCTGAGAGAAGATAAATTAGTGTTTTGTGACAAAGATTTGCTGAGCTCTGATGGTGTGTAAGACCCGAACTCCACATCAAACACATTATCCTGAAAGAAATCAACAGCTCCTAGTCTCATGGAACTTCCAGCAGAGAGGAACAGAATTAAAATACTGTAGGAAACCAATAGAAAAGAGGTACCCACAATGCTAGTGTGGGTGTGCAAACTTTTGCCCAGTCATAATCTGATCCCCACTTCCAGTGGAACAGCTCTGAGGTTGTTGCTAAAAATCGGTGACTGAGCCAGATGTGGTCCACATCTGTAATCTCAGCACTTAGGAAGTGTCTCTTATGACAGTTCGTTCAGCATCACAACTCAACGGAAATGCTTTCTACCATTTGAATTCCCAAAGGGAAGGGTGGTCCTAGCAATGTTACCAGTCCTTGGCCCATTAGTTTTTGTTGTTGTGTTGTTGCTGTTTTTCTTTTTTAAACAAAAAAACCTTTACTGTGACCTGTCAGAAATATCTAGGGAAGCATTAAAACGTGATGGGTCTTCACACAGAGTGACTGAAGGCCTTCACATGCATTCCTCTATTGCTCCTCTTCTCCAGCTACAAAATTTTTTCCTCCTTAAAATATACCTCAAAAGTTATCATCTTCCTAAAATTTTTTCTGCCCTTCAACTTTCTATAAATGACAATTTTTAAAAGATGTATCTTATTTTTCAGTACATGTATGAACGTGTGTGTGTGTGTGTGTGTGTGTGTGTGTCTTCCTTTAATTAGGGTTGCTTGTGTGAGGATGGGTGGGAGGTAAGTGCCTCCCCCTCTTCTGTAGCCATGAACTACCAATGGCTCCTTGCAGAAGAACAGGACCTCCCAAGCTCCTCCCCCATCCATGATTGACAAGCCCAATCTCAATTAGGTCTTATTCGAGTAGCCACAGCTGCTGTGAGGTCACAGGGCAGCAGCCCAGTCCAGACCAGAAGGCAACATCTTACATTACCCTTTTCTTCAGGATTGGTTGGCTAATGTAATGAGAAGAAAATTTCTTATAAATACAAGGACTATGCCTGAGAATAAGTGTGCGATACTATTTCAGCTTTAGACAAATATGTCAAAACTTCTTTTGGGGTTCTAAAATGGTTCAGAACCCATTCGTTGTTAATAAACTTTTATTGTTGGTGATGAGGTCGTGGAAAGTTTTAAGAATAAGAATTTGAGTCTTGTTTGCAGGAGTTGGGGCTCATCTCAGGCAAATGTTCCTGAGACTTTCACTATTTGACTAACTGACACTCACAGGTCCTGAGTCAAACAGAAAGATTACCATCTTGAACTTCAGTGCAAACAGTGTGCTTAAAAATCTGTCAATAAATATGTGAGTGTCCAAGCCTGTGCTGGGCAGATTTGTTGAGGGTGGAGAATACAGTAACAGAGGAGATAAATAAAACCCCATCTCGTGGGAGGCATGGTGGAAGGGACAGACAGTGCACATATCTGCAAGAGAAACAGGCAGGGCAGTCTGTCGTTGCTAATAAACACCAAGAGTAGGTGCAGACAGAAAACAAAGAATCCAGCTCAGGGTCAAGGTGGCAGGGCAGTGTAGCTTTAAATGGGGTGATCAGGACCCAGCTCCTTTGGAAAAGGACATCTGGGGCTGAGACAAGGCAAGAGTGAGCTGGACTGTGTTCTGGGCCAGGGACCAGGGAGCAGTTTGTTTTTAGTGAGCTGAATTGTGAAGACTGGCGAGTTACTTTTGTACAGACAGTACGGTCTCTGAACTCCTTGTCACTTGCAATTAACCATGAGTACACCCAGCTAGCTCATAAAAAGATCCAGTGTCTCTCCCGCTCTGGCAGCTAGACACCGTCATGTGCCAATGCCACCACCCTGGAACCCACTGCTGGAGCAGAGGAGGGACCCCACCCCTTCTCTGGGACATCTGCAGGAGCCAGCAGAGCAGTAACCCTTGCTGTCCCCTTTCTTCCCCGCTAAGCCCAAAGCAGCTCCATTGCTTCCGTTGCTCTTATGCATGGTGGTCGAGTCTATGTTTTCTGCTAAGCCCTCAGACATTTAGAAGCATAACAAGCCATCTGAGACCCCTTTAGAACCAGGAAGATGTGGTCAGCGAGATGGCTCAGCAGGTAATAATGGTGCTTGCTACTAAGCCTGATGACCTTTTCGATACCCAGCCCAACTATGAAGGAGAGAACTGAGTCCTGCAAGTTGCCCTCTGACCTCCACGTGTGTGCAGAGGTGTATATACTCGACCTTATCCCCTCCACACACACATAAGTAAATATTCTTTAAAATATTTAAACGAACTAAGTATGTGGACTTTATCTAGATTTACACAGACTTGTAAGATTTCTTTTTTTGTGTGTGTGAGTGTTCTGTCTACATGTATGTATGTGCAGAACATATGTGCCTGGTGCCCACAGAAGGCATGGGATTCCCTAGGATTGAAGTTACAGAGAGTTGTGAGCTGCTATGTGGGTGCTGTGAACAAACCTGGGTCTTCTGCAAGTGGATCGAGTGCTCTTAAGTGCAGAGCCATCTCTCCAACCTCAGTTTACCCAAGTTTTGCAGTTATTAAGTACTCCAGGGAGTTTCCAGGGATGGAAATGTATATTTAGCTACTTTTAAAATGCCATTTTCAAAAAAACAATGTCATTTTCAAAAATGGCAGCAGTGCTTGTAATTTGTGTATTCCTATTCTAGTGGGTGTCTTGACTCCTTGTTCTACCTGTCAACTGCAGAGGCTGACTTGACTGGACGATGGCAAGGAGGGTACAGTGAGTGTCACCAGGTCAGGACAATCTCAGCTTGTCCTACCACTGTCCCCAATGCTCAGTCAGTGCATGGCGCAGGAAGCACCCTGTGATACCAAAATGAATGAATGAATGAATGAATGAATGAACCGAGTCAATGAAAGATGACACTTTTCAAATGTGTCCACACTACAGGAGAGGTCCAATGGGGATCTGGTCTATGATCCCCCTCCTAACCTCAGAAACCAGGAGAACCGATTGTGTTTGAATGGTTCAAAGGCATGACAAGAGTGAAGACATTCACTGTGAGAAAAAAATATTAGTCCAGCATGTGGAGCCTTGAGGTGCTGGCTTGCTTTGACTTAATTCCAGGAAGGTTCAGTCTTATCTTGTGAGGAATGGTAATACCAACCCTGACTTCAGAAAGTTGCCACAAAAATTAAGAAGAAATTGGCAATATCAGGCACCCTGCACATACACCACTGCCGTAAAAACAATTCAAAAACAAACAAACAAACAACAACAGCAAGAAAACCTCATACAGTGGAGCCTCTTTTTTGCCCTGAACAGGCATATACTAACGGTACCCCATGGTTATAACCAAGAACATGGCTATAACTGGGAGCCTGGGTTAGATCTGAATCCGAGCTTTATCACAGAACTGCGTGGCTTTGGGGAAGTTACTGACTTCTGAGCCCCCAGATGCCTGTGCTGTATAAAGAGGGCAATAGTGCTTAGCTCGTCATGCTGCTTTGAGGATTATATCAACCATCGGATGGAAACCTAAAGTTACCATGGATAACAAATAGATAACATAAAGGTAACATAGATAACAATCAATGAATGTGTCCCTGTTGCAAGGGGTGGAAAAGGCATGGCTCCCTCAATGTCTCAGGACACCGAGGTTCTCAATCCATGGGACCTCAGGTTTGCCAGCTTGTTAAAATACAGGGGGCAGACCCTGCTCCAAGGTCAGACTTATCCAGCCTCAGTGAGCTGAGACTCTGCATTTATTAAGTTCCCATGTGCAGCTGATACTGCTAGGAATCCCACCGTGGCCAGGTAACAAGAAAGGATGTCAGGAGCTCTGAGAGAAGAATAAGAAATAATCAGGAAGAGATACGAAGTTCCGAAGTCCCAAGCCAAGGTAAGACATGCTAACATGGGAGAGAGTCCTCAGCACAGAGCCCAGTAGACAGCAAGCACTCGGCAAGCATGAGCCGTTAGCAGTATTACTATCAGGCCACTCTTTCGTATGTCTTCCTAGAGTTCTCTTCCAAGGAAGGTTATCTAAATGGGTACAGACCAGAAGTCCAGACTCCCATGTGTAGAAAAGAATGTTTTAGCTGACTATGATGGTGACCACTGTAACTCCAGCACTCAGAGGACTGAAGCAAAGAGATTTCCATGGCTTTGATGCTAGCCTGGGTTATACAGTGGGTATATATAGCAAGACCGTGTCCCTCAACCACTCTGCCCCACAAGAAACAAAAACAGGATATAGCAAGATAGATCACCAGGCAAGGACACTTGTAACCTAGCCTGAAGCCTTGTCAATTCCCAGAACCCATATGGTGGACATGAGAACCAGCTCCTGAAAGATGCCTTCGGACCTCCACATGCATGCCGTGGCATACATGTGTGTACATGCACACGAAAGTAAATAGATAGTTCTAAATGTCAAAAATTGTAAGTCACAAGATTCAGCCTTTAATTACAACCTGGCCCCAAGTGATTAAAAGGCCCTGATGGACAAGATATTTGGGGGCAGGGTCTTCGGAGTTCCTAGCAGACAGTTCTGAGGGCAAACATTTTCCTGGTTTTTCACTTTCTCTTTTGAGTTTGCAAATTCCAGATAAAAGTGAATCCCACAACAATGGGAAATGGCTACCAGAAATGGTCAGGGTAGATTTGGCTGGGCCTACCCCTCAGATCCCTCTGGGATGTATTCTGACATCTTGCTAGAGAGGGGTTGATGTTGCTGCCATTTCCTTTGGAAGACTATTCCACAGTGAAATATGACTTCTTGTCAGGGTCTTGCCTTTGAGCTTCCCTTTCTTCTCCTGACCCACTTTCATCTCGCTGTGGCCTTTTGCACAGTCACACACAGCACCACCCCCAACCCCGTACGGAGCTGCTCTTCTGGAACTGACATTCAAAGACCATCACCTCCTAAACTTGCCTACTCATTTAGCCAAGCAAAGCATGCATAATTATTTTTGTCTCTCTTCATAAGTCAGTCTCCACATTCCCTTAACATCGTTCTCCTGAGCTTTGAACTCCCTCCAGTCTGGCTGTCCTGAGCTCTTGTTCCAGTCGACCACAAGATGCCTATTGCAGGGGAAACAGCGAGCCTGAGCCAGTTTCCGAGCACTCTCTCCACGTTGCACTGCCTGCCGCCAAGCGTGCAGAGAGCCCAGAGCCTAGCAGTGGGATCTACCAGAGTGAAACAAACTTCAGGGCAGCCAAGCCTCCTCAGGCAGGCTGGCAGCCTTTGCCACCAATTGTGGGGTCCTTCTAATGGAGCTGGCCCACTTGGGCTTCATCAAGAAGGCACATGGAAAGCCACACATGAAGCTTAACCTCTCCTTTTACATGGACTCCGCATTTGTTCTCTGACTGCCAGGCAAGAAGGAACATTGGGACAGCCTGTGGCAGTGAGTGGTGTCTTACCTGGAAGGTGCCTGCATGATCTTCTTCCTTATCTCCCTCCTGGTTCTCTTTGAGGGCAATTAACGTGAAACCTCTGAAGTAGGAGGGAGGAGCAGCCGAAAGTGTCACTGCAAGAGACAAGAAAGCCACTGTCAACACAGCAACCGACTGTGTCCCCTTTGACATGTAGGACTAGACCTGAGAGCTCTGTCAACATTCCATCCCTGTGGAGTACAGGGCAGAGGAAGATGGGTAAAGGCTCTTTTGCTCTCTCTTCCAGTTTCAGAGTTTGCTAAGCCAGATCTGAATCCTGACCCAAAATCCATTTTTATTTCTTTACTTACTTGTTTGTTTATTTCTTTTTTTTGAGGCAGAGCCTTGTTGTATAGTTGGGGCTGGTCTCAAATTCACGATCCTCATATCAGGACCTCCCATGCATCCTTAAGACCCCCTTAATCACTCCAACAGAGGAAAGGGGAGCTGTCTTAGTCATCTCAATTTGATAATGAAATTCCCATCTCGACAATAAACTCACCCTGCTACACTTCTATTAGGGTGATCCAAGAGAAATCTGGGTTCCTTTTGGATGTCTAGGGTGACACACATTATTCTCTGCCCTCCAAACACCTTCTCCTTATCTTCTGAAAACTTACTTCCAGCCTCCTGGTGTTTGCTCAAGTTCTGCCCCAAGTATCATAAACAGATTCAACATATAACTGTTTCCAAGTCTGCCTCTCACAGGTGTTACCCACAGCCTCTCTCTCTCCTGCTCCTTCCTCTGCTTGACAAATCAGTCAAGTTTCCTCAGGAGAGAAGCTGGGTTTTCATTCCCTCTGTATCCACATGACCAGCACCAAGTATCTAAGTCATATTCAAGTTTCTTCAGATGAATATATATCTCTAGTCTGAGTTCTAGATTCTAGGCTTTAGACATGAACTGACCCATTGATTTCAAGCCCTTAAGGGTCAAAACCAAAGCCCTGGAATGTGAGGACAGTAGGCTGCTGGGAAGCCAGTATGCCACAGACAAGTGACTGCTGCTTCGTAGCCACTGCCCCAGGATAAGCTGAACTGCACTGGAAGCGTTTCAGACTCTGCCTCAGCAGCCTTGCCAATCACAGCCCCGCTGCCTCCCTCACTGCATTTGGTCCTGGGATTCACCCTTGGCAGTGTCTGAGGAGCCCTGCTAGTCTGCCCTACAGAACCTTTTCCCATGTTCTTCATATACTTGCGACATTCAAATTCATACATTCCCTGAAAACTTCAGAAGTCGGGTAAATTGTCACCTTTTGTATGACACTTCCTCTGGCATCACCATAAAGACCTGAACCCTCTTAAGATAAAAAATGCTAATCCCAGATGGAGATGCTCCACTGGATGTCTGGCTGAAACAGGTCCTCACAGACCTCAGACACTGGGCCTCCACTATGCACTCTTCCTTCCTAAAGTCCTGACCCTAAGAAAATTGATGAGACCAACAAGGGGAAAGTCCAGTGAAGGATCCAGAAGACTACTTCCTTCCCTGGCCCTGAAACAGTTGTCTCTAAAGTTTGCACCACCAGAGTCACATACATCAAAAATACACCAAACCCAGCCCCCAGCAAAACAGGACACAGATGTGACAGCTGATGCTGTGAGTGTAACTATAGCAACTCCTGGCTAGGGAGGAAAACTGATGGTAAACTCTTCTGGCATCTCTCCCAGGTCTTAGACCCTTAAAGAGTGAGGTAACCTTGGCTAAGGTGGTGACTCCAATAATGGCGGTGACACCTTGGATTGTACAAGACACTGAGACTTTTAAAAAGGAAGCCAAGAAACAAAATACAAAATAAGAGATGAAAATTACTTTCTTATTACTTTCAGTCTGTTTCTGTGACACACACATGACCAAAAGCAACTTAAGGAAGAAAGATTTATTTGATTGACACTCCCAGTCCATCACTGAGACAACACAAGGCAGGAACCAGAAGGCAGGCCTGCTTGCTATTACAAATAGAATCACCTCTGACCAGGGACTTCACTCATGACCAAGGAAATACAATAGGAGCCATGAAGGAATGTTGCTGGCTGGCTGGCTGGCTCACAGACTCATGCTCAGCTAACTTTCTTATACAGCCCAGGATCACCTGCCTAGGGATGGTGCTGCCCACAGTGGGCTGGAACTTCATGATTCAATTATTAATTAAGACAACGTCACCACAAGACATACCTACAGACCAATCTTATTTAGGCAATTCCTCGGTGAAGCCTGTTCTCCCACATAACTAGGTTGAGCTAACAATTAAAGCTAACTAGGGCACACACTTCAAGAAATATTTTAATGCCAATAATGAAGTGACTAGTAAATAAAAATATATATTTGAATGTGTATAACATACATATTCACATACACATATATGGAGTGAATAGGACCCCCCAAATTAAAAATGCATAAATAAATAGAAGTTTTAGTCACTTAATACAGATTCTAAACTCACTGACTCCTCGCTTTATACGCAGATGACCTGATTTAGCCCCTTCCATTCTGTGACAAGACTTCCGAGATCCAGAGCAGAGAGATTTATTCAAGTTCACATCATGCAAGGTGTCATCTGGAATCCAAGTACCTTGCCCTTAGTCCAGGGTATTTCTCCTGGCTGTAAGCCATAATGACAATATCTATACAATGCTTCTGGAAGTCTGGGGTTTCCTTCTGACCCAGTTCACAAGAGACAGGAGAAAGCCCTGTGCCATTGCTTTGTATATATTTACCTCATATTTTCAGACAACGGTCTAAAGACTATAAACATTTCACACACATACACACACACACGCCTCTGTGTGAGGGTGTGCATGCATAGGCATATAGAGAACAGAGATTGGTGTCAGTGGGTGTTGGGGATCCAAGCTCAGGTACTCCTGCTTGCACAGAAAGATATTTATCTGCCAAGCTCTACTTTTTATATCTCTTAAAGACAATATTGAATGTTTGTAGAAAAGTAAATAAAAATAATCATGCCTGGAACTTAATGGTAATTTTTAGGAAGTTACTGGATTTTATTCTCCTCTGATGATTTGAAATTATGAAATTTTAGGGCTAGAGAGATGGATCAGTGGTTAAGAGCACTTGCTGATCTTGCAGAGGACCTCAGTTCAGTTCCCAGATCTCCTGTCAGGCAGTTCCAGTTCCGGGAAATCCAACGCCCCCTTCTGGCATGCAGTGCACAAAGAAATATGCAAATGTACACACACACATACACATACACACTCACACACACAAACATACACACTCACACACACATACACACACACTCACACACACTCACACACACACACTAACTCACACACACACATGCACACACACTAACCCACATACACACACATACACACTCACACACACAAACATACACACTCACACAAACACACACTCACAAACATATACACTCACACACACACCACACACACAAACATACACAAACACACACACTCACACACTCACAAACTACATACTCACACACACATACACACACACACACTCACACAGATACATGCACACATACACACACATACTGAGATAAATAAGACTTTTTAAAAGAAAAAAGCAATCACAAGCCCCACTAGTTCTCACGAATGTAAAAAAAAAAATCCCTAAGATGATGAAGACAATCTGGAAGCTATTTTCCCTTTGGGAAAAAAAAAAAAGCCTATCAGAAATCGCATCATATTAAAGCTGAAAAGGCATATTTTACATAAAAATACCTACACAATTAGCATAACATGTATGCTTACTTCCAAGTGTCAGTATGCTACAAAAATGAGTGGGTACATGTAAGGTCTTTAAGATCATAACTTGGAATATAGCAGACTGACGGTGAAAAGTAGTGCTGAGAGATGACAAGATGGGCCAGGGGGACAGTGACTGCAAGCCTGGTGACCGACTTATCCCCAGAACCCATGCAAATATAGAGGGTAAGAACTGACATGGCAAAGTTGTCCTCTGATCTCTCTATGTGTGCCATGACAGGCACACGCTCATGTGAACACATCATACACACAATAATAATAATAAAATGAATTATCTTAAAACAAAGAATTCCTTTTAAAGAATAGCCGTAGTTACTATTTTTCATAATAAGATTATCACACTGCAGGGCACTTTGTGTTTTCTGTTTGTCTTCAGGCTTGTAAGCCCTTCAAGGGCTAGAACCACATCTGGGCTCAGGGCACTGATCAGTGATGTGCAATGAAGCCTACCACATAGTACTTATGGTCTGTTAGTCTCACGATTGTCAAGAATGCCAATCCTCTTAAACACACACACACACATACACACACACACTTATGATGCACAGACTTAGTGCAGTCTAAATGAAAGTCCCAGCGTGTTTTATGTGATATTGAGAACCTACTTCTAAAAGTCATATGGAAATGCACAGGGCTAAGAATAGTCAAGGCAATCTTGAGAAAGGAATACAAAGTTGTGGGGCTTATTATTTCCAGATATGAAGACTTACAGAGCTATGGAAATTAAGCCAGTGCTCTACAACAAGGAAAGAAAACTGAGCCAATTAAACAACGGAGGGCTCAAAAAAAGCTCCAGAGAGCTGTGGGGACCTCAGATGATACAGAATCCACAGCAGCATAGGAAACCACTGGTCAAGTGCGACCGCAGGTGGTCCTCGCCACACTGTGCACAAAGCAAATCTACACAGGCTGGCATGTTACATGAAATGCGATATGATAAAGGTTTTAGGTGGTGGTGTAAGACAGTGTGTCTTATCAACAACATCACAGCACCAAACACTTGAATAGTCCATAATACAGCAACGGTCATAAAGCCTATGGTGTATAAATGAGGTGCTGCTGAACTTTTCTTGTCAAAATACATTACAGAAAGGGAAAGGGCAAGTCATGGTGTAAATGATGTTTGCAACCCTATAGTCAATACCTAACTGTCATCCAAAATATGCAAAGTCTTGCTAATGGAGAAGCAAGGCAACCCAACAGAAAAGGCAATAGGCAGATGCATGAGCTGGTAGTGAGTGAAGGTGCCTTGCTGGCCAAAACCCCGTGAAAGACTCTGAACCTCGTCAGCCAACAGAGAAATACAAATTAAATTAACAACAAAACACTACCGACCAGCTACCAGATTGACTAAATATGAAGAATTAATACCAAATGCTGTTAACTGGAACTTTCACACGTTGTTGAGGGAAGTGAAAATTAACACATTTGCTGGGAAACTCTTTAGCACTCTGTTGAAGCTGAACACACACGTTCCCCATGGCCCCGCTACACAACTTCAAAACGCACGGTTATGTGCAATCAAGTGCTCTTGGGAGAATAGTTGGGGTGATGTCCTTCAGGGTAGCATCTAATTGGAAACATCACTAAGTTGGAACAGATAAATGGTGACACAGTCATGTAAGCAAGTGTAAGCTAACGAAAATGAACAAAGTGTGCTGTACCTATGGATGGAGCAAGCATAAATCACAAAGATAATCCCAAGTTTGGAAAAAAAAACTGACACAAAGGAATACAAATGGCAGGGCTGGGAGATGGTTCCGTCAGTAGAACGGTTGCTGTGCAAGAATGAGAACTGGAATCTGGGTCTCCAGCATCCACGTTAAAGCTGAGCCCAGCAGCGCACATCCATAACCAGCCCTGGGATGCACAGGCAGGTAGATCCCTGGAGCTCATTAGCTAGACAATCTGAACCTGTGCGCTCCAGGTTCAGTTAGGATCCTTGTCTCAAAGCATAAGGTGGATAGCAAACCAGGAAGACATGCGATATCATTCTCTGGCCTTAGTACACATGTGCACATGTCCACATGGGCAATGCATATACACACACAAACACATACAGAAAGGGGAGGGGGAGGGAGAGAGGGAGAGAGAAAGAGAAACAGCGACAGAGAGAACAGAGAGACTAGAAATGGCATGGTTGCATTGGTGAATATTACATAAAAGATTGTACCAGGAGATCTCTGGTGCTAGAGTCAGATGTGTGCTAGCGGGAGGGAGAGTGATGTGGAGTGTACACAGATGTTACTATAGCCTTGGTCATGTCCCAGTTCTTCATGTGAATTCTGGCTACACTGGTTTCTTCACCATGTGATAATCATTGTCATGTGATGTGTAGTTAAATTATTCATTTTTTCCCTGATTGCAAATAGCCATCTTCCTGTACATTTATTTGGGACACTTGACAAGCTAGCTATAAGTTTGGTTTCCCAAAATGCTGCATTCCTGCATGTTCTAGAAAACTAGGGTCATACCCTTTCTTGCCTATTAAATATATCACACAAGATGGAGGCTCTGGGGGCTGAGCTAAGCTCCGCATGGGGCTTCAGTGCATAACTGCCACTGGAAATGATGTTATTACGCAGTTTAATTTGAAGGCAGTCAGGAGGCCCTATCCATCTGGTGGGCTTCATTAGACTTCCTCCTGAAAGGAAGGCACAGACGTACAGCATGTGCTGCATCCCAGTAACAACCAAAGATGACTGCTTAGTGATAAATAGTAGGATCTTTTCTCTAATGACTCCTCCCAGCGCCTCCCAGGAGAGGCCATTAAGAGATCCAAAACTTGGAGAAAAATGCTTACAAAGGATTAAAAATACAAAATAGAAAAGACCCAGAGAGAGAAAGGCTATTTGGAGTCATCCTGTGAGCACACACAGGGAACTGGTAAAAAGCAAGGATTCAGGATTAGAACTCCAGAGTTCCCACTGATTAATTAGGAGACTCCTGGGAAGTGACCTGACTGTCCCGTTTCCCCATTTTAAAAAGGGAGGGGTGAGTGACATTGCCTTACAGAAGTGTAAGGATGAGGTAAATTCACATTGGTGGCAATGGCCAGCATCTGTAAACGGGGCGAGGATGGTCAGGGATTCGGCATGTAAAGGGTGATGGTGTGTGTGTGGTGATGATAACACTGCGGATGGGGAGAGGACACTGATGACTCTGATGGAGAGGGCCATCGTCATGGGGACCACGATACTCAGCAGACTCATCAGTCAACAGTTGGTCCTCAGGGGAAATTATGGAAGGACAACGCCAGTCAGCACCAACCAAGGTCTACTGGGAGTGGTCTTCACAGTTTCAAGTTATAGAGAGAGTTGGTGCAATCCTCACAACATACTGAACGGTCTTGTGGTCCGTCATACTCACGTGTGTGTAGGACCTTCCCGCTCCTTCCACTCCTACACAATACAACACCTTCTTGTGTTTCTTAGATACCTCTAGCTCAATTAAATATATATTTATGAAATTATTTGTTATACATATATACCTAACAATTCAGAGGCTTCAGAAAAATACAAACCGACTCTGTCTTAATTCTTAACACTTATAGTAAATACCTCTTGAATGCATGGGAGAGGGAAGGCTCATTTGTCTTTTGTGCACACTTGGATCATTTCTGCTCCGGCCAATGTTCTTAAGGTTCATAGTGTATGACACACCTGTCTCCCTACCCATTTGCTTTTTGTTGTGGCTGTAGCTTTGCAGTGCTGGGCATCGAACCCAAGCTGGGTAAGGGATGGTTAGTAAATATACCCCCAGCCTCGCCCTGTATTTACTGAGTACCTGATCTGATCTGTACATTCCCACCCCCACATTTTTAAAGGAAAAAAAGCCATGGCTTCTGCCACTTAGGAACACATAATCTAATAGCTGGAAGGAAAATGTACCTCTTGATCGTGTGCAAGACGTATAAGGGGGGTAGGGAAAACGGGCTCTGGGAGCTCAGAGAAGGGGATGCCAGAGTTTACCTCAAGCGTGAGAAGGGGGCTTTAAAGAGGAGGGGGCGTCTGAGCTGTACTGTCAGTGAGGAACAGGGCTTTGTCCAGCAGAGAAGGAACACCATCTGTGTAGTAGGTGCATGGGCCAGCTTTGTCTCTAGATGTGTAGGAGGCACATGGGTGAGCTTTGTCTCTAGAAACTGCTGGGCTGGCCCAGATCTTTGACCCAAGATGGAGTGACCCAAAACATCAAGATGGATGGCCGATGTAGGACCCAGTAAAGGAAATGGAAACTGAACATTCTACTGTTCTCAGAAGTGTGCTGACCCCTTGCCTCGGCAGAACAGTGTGACCACAGCCTACTGCTATGCCAGGAATCAGAACCTCGCATCAGTTTTACCCTGTAAAACTTCCTCTTTTGCTTTTTGAAGGTTCCCTCTCCCTTATTTCTCTTTCAGGACACTCCCATCCAACTAAAGGCACCCTATGAGGCCCCAAACTGCTTTTCAGCAGGGCTATACTCTCTTCCCTTAGGGACAGCCTGGCAGTTCGGACCCCGAATCAAGCTTTGCCTTTGGGTCTCAGTTGGTTCTGGTGTTCTGATTCTCCTGTTACGCCACACAAAACCCAGAACGAATTCTCTATCGTCCAAGTTGCATGCTGGAAGTCAGAGTCTCTTCAGAGGCTAGATGAGGGGAACAAGCAGGATATAAATGGTTGAGGACCTTCTAGGCCTTGCTAGGATGTACGGATACCTCTCTAGAGATGTTGAGAACTACTGGGAGTCTGAGATGGGAATGTCCGTTCAGATTTATACGTCAGGAAGGCTGGAGGCTGTGTGATCGCCAGATTATATGCTTTCTCTACAACAGCAGTTCTCAACCTATGGATCGTGACCATCAGAAAACATATTTCTGTCGGTTTTAAGAACCCCCAACTATAAATGTATACCTGTAATTTTGCTAATGAGGTGTATGCATTCCTAAAACCTTTAGAAATATGTGTTTCCTGGTGTTTGATGCCCACAGGTTGGAAACACTGGGCTAAAAGCTACTTGAGTAGTAAAGAGTTTCTCTGGCTTTTTTTTTTTTAATAAAAACTATCTCACTCGGAAGCTTGACAAAAGCTATGTACTTATTACCTTCTCAGGCCCTGTGGAATCCCATCACCCTCGTACCCTGTCTCTAGAGTTTCAGAAGCAGATCCCCAAATCCCCAGTCCCCTGGCTCCATGCAGAATCAGGGCCCAGCATCACCAAATAACCAGCCCTGTCCATCTGCATCATGTGTGCTCCTGAGGTGCCTAAGACTTCAGACCTCAACCACAGTGGACATCCTCCCTCAGTTTATACACAGGCTCACAGATCACTGGAGCTTTTAGTAAGCCACAGGAGCAAGGTGCTCCCCATCTGCTTGACTTGAAGAGTTCCAGGAAGTAGAAGTCATAAGCTGCATTAAGAAATTGGGGACCATTCTCTACCCAGCCAATTAGGGCAGAGCTGCCAGGGAAGGGTAGACAGGAAAGCAGGGCTGGTGAGCCAGCGTGAGCAAGTGTGGCCAGTGGGCTTAGGTTGTGCCATTTCTTTACATGCCCCTCAGCAGCCGATATTCTCAGTATTTTCAGGTGGAGATGACCCCCCCCCCCGCGCGCCCATTCTAAGTGAGACTGTACACCCTGAAAATTGTAAAGGCCATCTCTATACAACGGAAATAACTAAAAGGCCTAGTTCCAAATTCTCCTCTTTTTATTTTGTACAATTTTGGGCAAAGCACTTAACTTTCCTTTGTCTCGCTTTCCTTATGTGTAAACCAGCTGGAATATTGTGTACCTGTATTGTCATTAGGCTAGCTAATGAATAATCGTGATCCCATAAAAATGTTTGCTAAATCAATAAAACACATTAAAAAATAAATCAGTGTCCTCCATGAAATTGAGATCACAGTCATCAGCTTGTGGATTTGTTTCAGGGATTAGAGGAGATAATGCGTATGAATCATACGCAGTGTCACTATGAAGGCTCCTTCTCTTCCCTCTGTGTCACCTCCTCACAGTACAGTGTAGAGACTGATGGATGTCCTGAGCTGAACAACATGGCCACAAAATGAGGCAGAATGGTGCTGGACTTTGGACTGTGAATGTCCCCAAAGGCCCATGTGTTGGGGCTATGAAGAGGATGATGAAATTTTAGGAGGTTGGGATCGGTGGGAGGAAATTTTTTTTTGTGTTCTCATAGGCAATTTGGAAACTGTGGGTATTCATTCTTCCCCTTTCGGTCTCTCTGTTTCTCTGTCTGTCGCTCGCTTTCTCTCTCTCTCTCTCTCTCTCTCTCTCTCTCTCTCTCTCTCTCTCTCATTACTATGAAGCAAACAAGAATCCCCAGGTGACACATTCTCACACCATAATATGCTATGGTGCCACAAGCCAAGACAGGCAGAGTCACCTGACCACGAATGGATGCTAGCCAACATCTTGTCTAGAAAGTTGATTGTCTCAGACACGTTGCTACTGCAATAGATGGCTGACTTGCACAAATAAGAAGCTATTCTTGAGAGATCAGCAGTATGTCAGGCTATACACACGAAGATAGGAAACTGAAGGAGACCCCTGTGGGTCCTCCTACCCTGACCATGTGGCCAATCCCCTGTCTCCCTCCATAAACACCATCAACTGAGCCCAGATCCAGTCTGCCTCCGTGCCCTAGTCTCCAGGGATGTGCCTCACGCTGAGCTGATCAGGACCCACTTCCCTGGGATGCTTCATCTTGGAGTTAAAGGGTAGGGGCCCTTCTTTAGTCACAGAACTAGCCAAGAGAGTCTTCACTAAAGGTTGTTGGCAAATAGCCATTCTGTCATTTGGAGAAAATTTATTTATAATAAAGAAAATAAGGAAGGCAATAGCCGGAAGCCCAGCTAATAGATAAAGAATGAAAGAGAGCAAACCAGGTGGAAGGGAAGGGTGGGAAGGGGAAGAAACACGGAGCAGGTAGGCAGATGGGCGATGAGTCTGTGCTCCCAGCTCCATTTATGCCTAAAGCCAGACCCAGCTCTGGGCTGCCCAAATATGGGGATCACTGTGCCCTGTCCCTTGTCCCGGTTAATTGATGCTGTCCTATTGGTTGCAATGAAAAGCTCCTGACTGACTTGGAAGCAAAGCATAGGCAAATCTGCATGGACTGTAGGAATCCCAGCCGTCTAAGTGCCGTCTAAGAGACTGTGACAAAATGCCTGAGGAAAACCAATGAAAGGAGAGGGTTCTTTTGGGGTTCATGGCTTCTAAGGATTCTGTCCATCTGCATGTGTTAGCTCCACTGTTGTTAGGCCTGTGGCAGGGGAAAAGCATCAGGGGAGGAAGCCAAGCTAGAAGGAGCTGTTTACCCCCATGGTAGCCAGGAAGCAGGTGGTGGGGGTAAGAGAAGGGAGGGGGAGGGGGAGGAGAAAAGGAAGAATAGGGAGAGGGAGAGGGAGAGGGAGAGGGAGAGGGAGAGGGAGAGGGAGAGGGAGAGGGAGAGGGAGAGGGAGAGGGAGAGGGAGAGGGAGAGGGAGAGGGAGAGGGAGAGGGAGAGGGAGAGGGAGAGGGAGAGGGAGAGGAGACATAGACACATAGACAAGACAGATTCTTTGAAGCGACTCTGGCCAGCTTGAATGTGGCAAGCATGGCTTGCCCTTCCCCCGCAACACCCCCCCCCCACGACCTTGCTAAAATGTTAGATTACATTTTTATTTGGCCACTTCCTTCTCCTGAGGCTGACAACCAAGGTCCAGCTCTCAAAGTATTGAAGTCCAGCAATAAAAAGCCCCCTTTGGCTCACCTAACTAACATGGCCAATTAAAATTAAACACCCTATCCTAACATCCTTGTATCTTTATAACGTGCCATTTTCCTATATGCCAAGTCTGTCTTCCCTCTATCTAGAGGCAGTCCTTTGTCCCACTTCTCTCTGGGACAACCCCCCCCCCCCTGCACTTGCCCCTTTGCTCCCGTCTCCTTTGCTCGCTCCCCCCTTCTCCCTCTTCCTCTATCTGCTCTCTTTGCCCTGAGTCCCTGCCCTCTGTCCCTCCATCTTGCCCCTTTGCTCCCCTCTCCTTTGCTCGCTTCCCCCTTCTCCCTCTTCCTCTATCTGTTCTCTTTGCCCTGAGTCCCTGCCCTCTGTCCTTCCATCTTGAGGATCTGAGCCCACACTTTTCCTTTCACTCCTCCGGAACATCCAGTGACCTGCTTTATCTGACCAGGCTGTGAGAGTTAATTCTGACAGAACCCAAAACCTGGGTAGAAAGTCTCTGGAAGGGACTATCTAGATCAGGGTGGGCAGTGAACGTGTCTGTGGGGATTGTCTTTAACCAATGTGTATGAAGACCCAGCTACAAAGTAGGCAACAGGGTTCCCTGGTTTGGGCCCTGGACTGTGTAAGACCAGAGAGACCTAGCCTTACATGAGCACTAACATGCATGCATGCACTCTCTTTCTGCTCTTGAATGTGTGTGACATGAATTGCTCCCTCAAGTTCCTGTTTTAACTTCCTACAATGATGGACTACAACCTAGACTTGTAAGCCAAAAAAATCTTGTCTCCCCTAAATTTCTTTTGGAGGAGCGAGCGGTTAGGGTATTTTATCATAGCAACAGAAATGCAATGAGAACATATGGTTACCTATGCTGTCATTAAATCATGAATCCTTCAGTGAATCAATCACTAATTAGGTCAGAGTCTTCAGGGTCCAATTACTTCCTCAAAGACCATTGGTTGTCAATCAGGCCTTAGGTACACAAAACCGCAAGGGGCATTTTAGAGTCACACCATAAGACCTAGGAAACTGTATTCATAAGTATACTGGGGTGAGTGACCGGGAGATGGCAATCAGTTGACAAATGTCATTGGGGTGACAACAGGATGTTTACTTCAAAGTGCTGAACCAGATGTAAGCTTTAGGCAAAGACCTTAAAGGGTGGCTATGATCTCAGTTCTAAGCTCTAGTCTGCTCAAGATTCCAACGAGCAGTTTAGATAAAGGCTCATTAGGCCTGTTTATAAGAACTGTGGCTAGTCTAAAACAACATTATGTAGGTAAACCTCCCTGTGACAGAATCATGAATGACTGACCAGAAATTATGCTAGAAGTTCAATGGGAAAGCACATCAAATATGTTCAGGGTGGGGCTGGGGTCGGGGTGGGGCACACAAGCCTATAATCTCAGTTCAGAGGCTGGGGGCTGAGGCAAGAGGTTCCTGAGTTAGAGGCTGGCTTAGGTTTATAGAGAAAAACAAGACCTTGTCACAATTCCCTCTCCAAGCTGACCAGTCACAGCACAGGCTAATCTACCAGTTTTCTCTTACAGTAACACAGCATCAGAGACAGTTAGCAGAGAAACAAGTCATTTTAGGTTACAGTTTTGGGGATATAGCACAGGGTCTCATGGCACCATGGTTTGGGGTCTGTTGTGGGAGTTCTCCATTATGGCAAGGGCATGTGGTAGGAAAATCTGCTCAGAACATGAGCTACGAATTAGGGAGAAGGTGAGAGACTGGAGGTATGACCGCATCTCCTCAGAGGTTACAGCACCTCCCTACAGCAGCATCCTGGAGACCAAAGCCCCTGTAGACCTTTTGGAAATATTATCCATAGATGCACAACCCATAGCAGTTAGGAAGCACAGCAACCTTCCAAGAAACTAGCAAGCATCAGAGTTGGCTGCAGGTTGAGCGTGATTCCAGAGCATGACGGGGCTGCCAAGAAAGCAAACACAGCCCTGGCAAGCTCACACACACACACACACACACACACACACACAGTGTCCAGGACAGGAAGAAAACCATTCTGTCCCTATCAGAGCACATCTGGAGTACAAAGCACAGGAAGAAGGAATGTCTCCCATAGGAATGACTGAAGAAATAGGACATGGCATTTTAGTCAGAAGAGAAGCCAGGGTAGAGCGCTATTTACCCATATGCACTGCAAGGGCTGACATATGGCCAAGGAAACACCTTATTTTGTGTGATTTCAAAGATCAAGGGACTGAGGATGTGTGGACGTCCAATGGGAGGCAGCTGAGAAGAACGGTGAGGTCAGCGTAGCTCTAACTTCTCCAGGCTGTGAGCGTTGCTGCCCAAAGGGGCTCTTGGTTGTCCTCTGCACCCCTTCCACGTCACCAAGGCAGAGGATCGTACCAGCCCTGAGTGTATGCCAGAGGTGTGCTCTTCAGTTTCATCTTACTATAACATAATTCCAGAAGCCACTGACGTATAAAGGAAACAGGGTATTCCTCAGGAACAGAATAGGACCATAGTGTGGGATACTGAGACTGAAGACAAGATAGGTGGTGTTGGGGAAGCATAGGAAATGGAAAATATAGAAAAGAAAAAATATATAGTCCTGAAAGCCAATCCTTTGCTGGGTTTGCCAATCCTTACAGATGGTTTCAGGAAAATTCACCTTAACAGTCTGTGTCTGGGCTTGAGTGTCTGCTCTGAGAGCGCAGGTGTGGGCTAGCAGCCCCTCCCTCTGCCTGTTACCCTCTGTCGCCTTGCTCCTCACTTCTGCAGCCTCTCTCAAAGAGTCGCCCTCTCCTTGCATGCATCTGCAGGTCACCCACCTCCAGCCTGTCCCAGGGCAACAGCTGTTCTTTCTCTCTGCTGCCACCCTCTGGACAGCCTTGACTTCTTCCAGTGCCATCCTCTGGTGCTCACCTTTCCGGTCGAGGAAGATATGATTTCCCTAGTCTAGCTGATCTAAGAAGGAGAGGGTGCAGATCTTACACCGGAACCTTTGGGTTTAAATGGCGCCCCCCCCCCAACAAATAATGATTTAATGCCTGCTGGCCATACATAATTCTGGGTACTGGAGATAAAATAAGAAAGACAAGGGCTTTGCTCTCATAAAGCGCATATTCTAGATAGAGGAGGCAGATGATAAACATGATTATTTCAGAGAGAGCTTCAGGGCGCGAAGAAAATAAATCGGGGGGGGGAACCCAATGGGAAACATAAAGTGGTGGTCAGAGAAGCCTCTTTATAGATGCGACTTAATACCCAAGACTTAGAGGGGATGAATCAGTCATATGGAAGTCTAGGAGCAAAACTATGTCCCTTGGTGTTTCTTCCCATTTGCTTTCAGAGAGTGATTAAGAAGCCCAGAGAGGCGAAGAGGAGAAGTGGGTGGGGCGGCGCAGAGCACCTGGCCATTATTTTCAACTGGATCCTGATTCTAGCTCCACCCACTTCCTCCTCCCCTCCCCCAACTCCACCGGATGCCTGGTTCCTGAAAGTCTCCTCTGATCTCTCTCACACAAGTTGTAAACCCTAGAACCTGCGTGCCGCCATCCTTTCTCTAAATTTCCATGGTAGTTTGAGCATGTCAGATACCTGGAGCTTGCTGGCAAAAGACTTGGGGCGGGGGGCCTGTAGGGGGGCGCTTCACTCCTTGCCTCGACCTGTCTGAGCCTCAGAAGACCTTTGGGAAGATGGGACATTTTATGCCAGCAAAGATTTACCAGCATCTTATGGAGTTTTTGTGAGAGTCTAATTCTAGATGTTCTGAGGTAGATGAATTAGAGAAAGAGATGAGGTGGGGACACACACACACACACACACACACAGACACACATACACACACGCGCGCATGACTCTAGGTAGGTAGACTCCACTCCACTAACTGCATGCTCCTGAGCATGCCACGTGGCCTCAGTTTCCCTCACAATCACATGGTAAGGACTTACTTGCCTGCCAGTATTTAAGGAGGAGAAACCAAGAGCTTTCTCTGCAATTGAAGAAGCGCAGATCACTTCCAGTGCTGGAGGGAGAACAGCACTGGACTTACCAAGAAATGCCAGCTTCCTTCTCTTCCCCGCTAATGGAAATATTTGGAGAGGCACATAAATCAGACCAGACTGGGGCTGCTCTCCGTGGTGTATGCAATGCACTGTTTCAAGGGATCGTGAAGGGATAATTTTGACTTAAGTGATTTAGACTTTCCATATGCCTCTCGAATCTCAGCCTTGGGTAGGATAGGTAGTCACTGCATTCAAATTATTTTGTTCATTTTTATTCTGAATGTCTACCCTGTGGCTTTTTCTTTTCTCATCCCACACGTGGCCATTGCTTTCTTGGTCTTTTTACTTCTTCCTTCCCTCTTTCCTTCCTTCCTTTTCTTTTTTCTGATTCCTCCTTTGTTGAGGGAAAAGTAAGATGGAATAGGCTGCCTATGCACACTTACATAAAGACAACATTTTCATATGCACAGACTCACACAAACCACGCACACATACTTACAAACACATGTCCTATACCTCTTTCTCTGTCTATGGATTCAGCCGGAACATCAGCTCAGAGCTGCACAGAGCCCATCTAGAAACCCTTCACTGAATTCTCATTCATGGAAGGAGTATGACTTTCATTAAAAGCCTGGGACAGGCTGAGAGGTGGCTTAGCTGTTAAGAGCTCTGGCTGCTCTTTCAAAGGATCTGGGTTTGGTTTCCAGCAACCACGTGTTAGCTCACAGTTGTCTCTAACTACAGTTCCTGAGGATCAAATGCCCTCTTCTGGCTATTGCAGGCACTGCATGCACATGGTACACATAACATATGCAGGCAAAACACTCAAACACAAAGATTTTTTTTAAGCAATTAAAAAAAGAAAACAGAGCACTTTTTAATTCAGTGGTTCTCAACCTTCCTAATACTGTGACTGTTTAATATAATTTCTCGTGTTATGGTGACCCCCCCAATCATAAAATTATCTTTGTTGCGACTTCATAACTGAAGTTTTGCTACTGTTACGAATTGAATGTAAATGTCTGTGTTTTCTGCTGGTCTTAGGTGACCCATGTGAAAGGGTCATTTGACACCAAAGGGGTTGCAACCCACAGATTGATAAACACTATTCTACTGATTGTTCCCCCGAATCTATTTTTCCTTAATCTTAAAAAAAAATAAAATAAACCCCTCTCCTCAACACGATATGCTACATGGAGCTTGGATGTGAGAGCAAGTTGGCTACAATGATCCTTGGAGAGAGAGGTCCAATAAAGCAACCTGAAGCTCAGTTGTGTTGGCTAGCATCCAATAGAAAGACACATATGTAAAATGGGTGAAATTAATGTTAGCAACATATGCTCTTTAACTTGACTGATATATATATATATATATATATATATGTATATATATATATATATATATTTCATTTTAATATAGGATCCACTTGAAAGTTGTTAATAAGAGCCATGCACGAATTCACATGACCCCTTCAATAACATTCCAGCATATCTTATCTCAGACTATCATACATACGGTATGTAATGGTCTT
Source organism: Mus musculus (assembly GCF_000001635.26). Taxonomy (NCBI): domain Eukaryota; kingdom Metazoa; phylum Chordata; class Mammalia; order Rodentia; family Muridae; genus Mus; species Mus musculus. The sequence continues at coordinate 113,771,557 of NC_000073.6, read as the reverse complement.
GCTGTGGTAGCAGCTACCTGTTGGTTAGCAGAGACCTAGAAGAGGGAAGAGCAATGAGGCAGAAGGAGCCTGGGTTCCTGCCTGACACTGTGAAGTCTCGGCTGGCTTTCCATTGATCTCAGCTGAAATCATTTGTTTGGGGGTCTCTTAGCTTGGTTATGTCTATTCTGTAAAGACTGTAAATGAGTGATGTGGTAGTAAACTTCCCGGGCACCTGTATCTCCTGCTAGCCTATGGTTCCGGTTAAAAGAGTCGGCTGGGATGGGCTTACCTGGGCTTGAGAAAGCGCTCAGGTTGTAAACTTTGAAAAACTTAAATTAGATATGCCTTGCTTTATATGTTTTGATGTTTCCTCACTGCCTGAAACACAAAGCCATAAGCAACCTTTATAATCTTTAAACATTGGACTTGAGGCAACTTTTGAATTCTGTTTTCCCTTCTGAGTTTTCCAGACAGGTTCTCACTATATATCTCGAAGTTGTCTTCAAACTTATGATCCTCCTCCCTCAGCTATTTTTTTTTTTTTTTTTTGATGCCTGGGATGTGAGCACGTGCACGGTATCCTTTGGTTTTTATTATCAGTTTGAAGTAAATGTTTATTAAAGGGGGACAATAATTTAGAGTTTAAAAATCACATAATAAAAGGAAGGAATAATACAAGAACAGGAGAGAGATGGGATCGCTCTTTAGAAAAGCAAACCACAACAAAAGAAATCATTTATTTAAGAGGGTCTTTCCCAGCTTAAGTTTCTCAGCTCCTACATACATTATGCTCAAATACAAGCATCTGCAAGCCTAGTTATAAAACAACTGCATGTAAATGAAACAACTTATCAGGTTAGGTTTTGTCCCCCACCTACTTTGCCTTCTCATGAAGAGAATCCATTCAAGACTGAGGAGGTCCTGCATGGCCTAAACTGAACCTCTGCTTATGGGGAAAGGCAATACTGAAGTCTATTTAAAAAGGAAGACAGAAGGAGGAAGTGCTGGAAGACTCCATTGCTTTATGACTCTGTGTCCCCTGGTGTGATTGCCAAAATTTGTTGACTCAGTTCCCCTTCAAGGAAGTCTCACTACTCAGAAGGCTGAGGCTAGCCCAGTAAACTGCTTCTACTCCCAAGTCAGTTAAGAGTTGGCATAGAGGACTAGTGAAGAGCTGGGTCCTGTCTCACACTTTGACTGTGAGGAGCCTTTCTGGTGCTCAGTTTCATCTATAAAACAGGAACAGAATAAACTGCAGGACTGTGAGGAACAAGGGAGCCGAGTGAGGAGAAGTTAGCACAACGTCTTCTCTGTTGTTAGAATCCTCTCATAACATGTATCTCTGTGTATTTATATATGTGCACACACAAACATACACGCTGTACCCACTGTGTGCTGACCTCTTTAATCCTTATTTCCGGTCCTCATGATGCTTTGGGGGTGCCCTCCCCCCAAATGCCCTCACTTTACAGACAGGGAAACTGGTTTAGAGACATGTCATGGATTGCCTGCAGTCACATAGTAACTATGAAGAAATCCCATCATGAACGTTTGCATCATGAAATCCTATGTATTTTCTAACAGGCTGAGGTCCCTACTCACACTGGCAGTGTGTGTCCCAAACTGGGACAAAGAAGAAACGGCAAAGCTGCCTTGGAGGTCCCCAACCCTCTGGGTGTAGAATAAATCCCCCAATTATGCCTGCAGTTGGGCTAGCTTTTGAAATCTCTTGAACATTCTTTTCCCATCAAGTTCCTTGAAATTTCCCCTTTAAAGAGCATCTAGAAAAAGACACTCTCGTCAGCCTGACTTTATTTTCCCAATAAACAGACCTTGCTCAGACAAAAGAGCCTCCTTGATTTTCAATCAATTCGTGAACATTTCAGCTGATTTCCTGCTATTTGGCTTGAAATTGTGATCTGGGAAAGGCTGGCTCTGTAAACTGTCGCCCTAGAAGAGAAGCCCCTGGAGTATCCTCAACTTGTTATTTTTAATCACTGTAATCGCCTTTCAAAGGAGGCTCTGGTCAGAAACAGAGCGGGCCTTTCAGAGCTTTCTAAAGCACAATTATAGCACTGGGGTGGGGGGCAGCTAGAGGAAGAGGGAGGGAGGGTAGGGAGCAGGGGTGGGAGAGAAAAGGAAGTCAGACCCGCACTAGCTAGTTGGAGAAGGCTGAATGACCGCCCCAAACTCACCCAGGCTGTGGGGAAGAAGCGCCATGATTCAATTTGTTAAAATAGGGACCTTTTTATTCAAGTCTAGAATAGCCAAAGGCAATGGGGTGGGGGGCAATGGGGCACAGATGCTATTGGATGACAGACTGAAATAAAGGGCACAGATAGGAGGGAGGAGAAGGAGTCATTGATTCCAAGGACAGTGATGGGTGATGGATGCTGAAATGGGGGGAGGGGATTAAAAAGCAAGAGGAACACCAGGGGATGTTAATGTCTAAAACCTGAGTCAAGGCACTTAGGAGAAGACACTAAATTTACTTTAATGTGATATTGTAAGGAACTATAATCTAATGGGAAATGTCACAAACTAAGCTAGTGCCTTTTCTTTATAACTCTGAAACTGCTGTGTTAATTACAGAACACCTACCCAGAAGATTTTAGCATGCCTCTCCCTAGGTCTTTATTTCAAGATATCCTGGCCATTGGAGGGAGTAAAGACGTTATCCCCACCTACAGCCTGAGCAGGTATCACCATATTTCAAAACTCAAGGGTATAGTCCAGGGCCCCGGTCTGGTCTCAGGTCATCTCTGCTAGGCCTTGGCTTTACCTAAAACTTCTGGAACTTCTCTGGACATGTGATTGTGGAATGTGCCTCCCTCCCAGCGCTGAAGTGTGTGCTCAGCCAAACAGGACTGGTATGAGAGGGGATTCCAGGATGTTCCTGCTTAGCCAAAATCAACACACACACACACACACACACACACAGAGAGAGAGAGAGAGAGAGAGAGAGAGAGAGAGAGAGAGAGAGAGAGAGAGAGAGAGAGAGCGCCCTCTTCTTGGGTTTAAATTAAGAATAGTCATAGACAAGTATGAAGAAATCACCATTCACTCATTCATTAAATAAATTCATGAGGAGCCAGAAAAGGGCAACCATTTGTTCTCTGGTAGTTGGACTGGAGGAATGTTGACAAACTTTTCAACCAGAAGAGAGCACACACTGAATGCAATGAGCGGAGACAAAAAACCCCCATTTTTAAGTCAATAAAGAAAAGTCACTCTACCTAAACTAATGAATATTTGGGAACCTGCTGTCTCTTTGACACACTCACCTTTGTATGAGAACACAGCTTTTTTTTTCCAGGCTAGGAAACAGGCTCAGGCAAATCAAATGGCTTGCACGAAGTCACACAGCTGCTAAACCCAGGCCCTCTCATTCCCAGTCATCCCTTTCCCTCTGCTTTCCCAGTTAACTCAGGACTGTGTGCAGGGGGCCCTGAGGCGTTCTTGCCTTTTGGTCTGACCTGCCCCAGGTTAGGCGAGTATCAGTTTGTCCTGCACTGCCAGGTCTGAGACTCCTTTCACCAAGCTGTGTGCTTCCTCCCTGGCTGGGAGCTTTTTTTTTTTTTTTAATCCAACATCTTTCTTCGGAAAGAAGGATCTTGTGGACTCCTTAAGGAACAAAGCCGATCCTGGTCAAGGGCTGAGGGGCTGAGGGAGTCGGTGCCTGGAGCCTGAGTGCATAGTTTGGAGTGGAGAATTACAACTCCACCAACCCGACCAGGAAAACAGAAGCCACTTTCTGGGAAGTGCAGTCGCTGGGTCTGGTACTGCCCCAAACTTTCTCCCAGTGCTCCCAACCATTTCCTCTCGCAACTCTCTGGGGGAACCAGGAAGGCAGCAGCTGGAAGCCCAGTTCTTCCGCCAAGTTCTCCAGTGATCTGCTCTTCCCCATCAGGCACCAAGCAGACTTAGGGCTCTGGAGGAGACCCTAGGTAAAATATAGTAATTTTCCCCAGGGTCCTGCCTGGGGACAGCCAGCTAATGCTTGTTTAAAAAAAAAAAAAAAAAAAGAAAGAAAGAAAGAAAGAAAGAAAAAGGAAAAGATATCTGGGGAGCCTATAGACCTACTAAGCAGGGAGTGTGAGGATGGAGGAGGAGGTGACTGGAGTCTTCAGGTGGGTGTGGGCCTAGCTGTTGGTCATGCCAGAAATCGCCCACCTGCTTGTACTGCCTTTCCCTGTGCTCTGAGCCCTACTCTCTACTGAGCTGCGTAAAGCTGGGCATCCCCAGGGCGCACAGCGTCTAGGCCGCCAGAATCAGAATCGCGTTCTGGGAATCCTGGGTCTGTTTTCTATCGTCACATTCCACCTTCCATTGAGAGACTACCCGTGTTGGGTTGTTTGTTTGTTTGTTTGTTTGTTTGTTTTTGAGGACCCTATTGCCATTGAAACCTGTCCTGGAAATCCAAGGGTCTCTGTCTTCTCCTGGGACATAAGAGAGTAATTCGGGGATCTTTCTGTGGACCCTTCAGGTTCCTCCTTCCCCTAACCTGAGACTGGTTAGGGACCCATCCAGGAAGTGAGAGTCCTGCTTGATCTAGAAGCTGGTATCTCTCCTTCGAGGATGAAAACCATGGGAAGAGATGCCCTACCTGGGACCCACCTGAGAGTACCCTCTTCCCCAGAGAGCGATAAGGAGAAATGTGTGTGTGTACTTCACTCTCGCCAACAGCTGGAGCGAAGTCGGGCTCCCTCCCAGCCAGGCTGGTGTGATGTGTGGCTCGGCTGTATTCCCCGGCTCGGGAACCCTGCGTTGGAGACCGGGGCTGTCTCTCCTGCCTGTAGCCTCCCCGACGGCCCCCTCCTCCCCCGACACTGTCTTGTTGGGTATAGTATAGAGCTGGCAGCTAAGGGGCTCAGGGCAGCCAGGTCACGGCCCCGGGCTGGGATGCGCAGACGTGGTACACTCGGGGACTGCGCTCCCGGCTCCAGCCTTGCTCGGGTCAGTGCCCTAGGGGTTCCTAGATCTCCGGTCCCCAACGCCATTCCACTCACCTCGGTAGCTGCTTCCTGGCTTATAGAAGTCAGGGTCGCCTTCCACGCGGAGGCTGAACTCCGTGTATCCCTCACGCCGTGTGCCCTGGGCGCGCAAGATGCGGCTGCAGTAGCCCTCCGACTTGGTCACTTTGTCCAGGGTCTCATCTGAGAAAGCTAGCGCTGCGGCCAGGGGCAGCGCGAGGGCCAGCAGCGCCGGACCCCGGCTAAGCCTCAGGGACACGGGAGACAGCCTCATCCTCGAGGGCCCCCCAACTTTATGCGGATGTTGCAGACCCTGTCAGGACACTCCTGCTCCAAGTGACGGGAGCTGCAGAGGCGAAACCTGGAGGAGCCCGGGTGGCGCTGGCGGTGGGGAGACCGTGCCCGCCTCGCTTTGGCGGCTGCGGAGCTGCGCTGCTCTGAGCGGAGCCGAGCAGCGGAGCTGAGGGGCGGGCGGTGGCGAAGGAGCGCGAAGAGGGAGGGCTGATTTGCGCCCGGATCCCCCAGCGCAGTGCTGTTTTGTTTCTGAGCTGGCGATTAGCGGGCGCTCTGGTGTTTGTTTTGTGAAGCTGGATTCCCAGGGTCTGGTGGGAGAGAGCCGGGATACGCAGACACGTGCTGGCTCAATCTACCCTGCCACCAACGAGGCTGCTTCCTCGGTATCCAGTTCCAGCTTGGGTCCTGTGGACCACAGTGCTCTGAGGAGGGAAAGCCTGCCAACTTAACTTTTGTTGCAAACCTACTCAGTGCCAGGCTGCGCTGCTGCAAGGTTTCCCCGCGGCGGCATCAGTCTACCACGTGCACTAGCGCCACACACCGTAATCATTTATTTATAGACAAGCAGATCCCCGCAGGCCACCTTTGCTGTGCTGGCCCGCTGCCTCTTACCAGGCCACCATATAACATATCACGCTAGAGGACCAGCAAGGAGCCCGAGACTTAGGCCCTGAGAGCAGCTGGCACAATGCCTTGGCCATAATTTTGAAGATTTTTTAAAATGTTTTTCTTTTAAAACAAGAGGAAAAGTTACTATTGAAGAAAATATTTTTTGCTACATATTAGTTTATTCAGCAGTGTATCTAAGCAATCATAAACTGTGAGGTTTTAAGAAGGAGGGGGCTTACAAAAATAAGTGTCTATTGCTTAGGAGCCTGGCCATTTTGAAATGTTCAAAGAAGGGCCTGTGTTTTCTTGGCTTAGATATTTAGTTCAGGCTCTTAGCCTCCAGGGACAGGTTTTTGGGAGAGGCCATAAGCCGGAATCTCTCTCAATGTCTCTCTGCCTCAGCCTTGTCATTTATCCATTGTGAGGTTAGGTCAGACATCCTTTCCAAGCGTGTTCCCTGCCCAGGAAGCATGGGGCAGGAGCGGGCGGCAGCTATTGAACCAGAGCTGTGTATGCCGAAATTTGGCAAAATCTCTCATGTGGAATACTTTGCCTCAGGAGACACCCTACTTGAAGATACCTGAATGCCATTGCTGCACACAAGCCTCCCCTGCCCCCAATGCCCTGAAAGGCTGCATTATTCTCCTTTATTCTTCCCAGGGCCTTGAATACTTCTCAAGTGCCTGCATCTAACAAGCAGTTTCGTCCACTTTCCAGACTCGCCTTTCCTCTTCCTCTTAGATTACAAACAGCCCAATAGAGCCATCAATACTGGAAATTCCATTCCTCACCCCATCCACTAACCACTGATCCCTCAGTCCTATGGTGTGACTTGTACTACCACCGTCAACTGGATGCTATCTTTCAGAAGTCACTGAGGAATAAGCCTTGTGGAAGGCCTTGTGTACTTCTCAGCCTTAGGAGAAAGCATGAGAACTGGACCTCAGCCTCTGATCCAACAGACCAGCTCTCTCCTATGTGCATCTTCAGATCTGGACTGTAGAGTGAGCCAGCTGACTCAGGGTTCTAGACTGACTCCATGTTTGGGTTCCCATTCCCCCCAGCAAGCTTTGTTGCATGTACCTGAATCTAGGCTCTATGCCTAGCACTAGAAGACAGGAAAAAAATTCATCCATCCATTCAACAATCCACCCATCCATCATTCATTGAATGCATCCATCTATCCAACCACCATGTCTTTCTTTCCAAATACCTTGGGTAGAGATTTGCTCCTCCACATACACCCATTCATCCATCATCCATCAACCAACCAACCATCCATCCATCCATCATCCATTCATCCATCTATCATCTATCCATCCATCATCCATCCATTCATCATCTATCCATCATCCATCCATCCATCCATCCATCATCAATCTAACCATCTATCCATCCATCCATCATCCATCCATCCAATCATCTATCCATTTATCATCAATCTAACCATCTATCCATCCATCCATCCATCCATCCAATCATCTATCCATCCATCATCAATCTAACCATCTATCCATCCATCCATCATCCATTCATCCATCCATCCATCATCAATCTAACCATCTATCCATCCATCCATCATCCATCCATCCAATCATCTATCCATCCATCATCAATCTAACCATCTATCCATCCATCCATCCATCCATCATGCATCCATCCAATCATCTATCCATCCATCATCAATCTAACCATCTATCCATCCATCCACCCATCTCTAGTGTTGTAAAGGCTCTCTAAAGGCAGACATGATAGTTGCATTTGTCGAACTTATAGTCTCATGGCAAAAGCAAATATTAATTGCATAATACTATGAAAATTGAGT
>NC_000073.6:113658874-113761374 GCF_000001635.26 Mus musculus | reverse complement strand
AAGTCACAGAAAGAAACCAGTTATCATTGTTAGTATTTATTTATTAAAAAGACCCCATTAATGTTACTTCTTTGTGCCTTTAAGTCATAGAATTAAATCTGAAGTTGTATGTGAAGAGATCTCTAGAAAAAGCAAGCAGATAGACATTGAAGGAAATCGTCCCAAGTAATCTATTACTGGAAATGTCCCAAATCAAAGCCCAGAACTGGCAAAGCTCAGAAGCTGCCTTTGAGTGAGCTAGCTGGTTATGAGATGAAGCAATAAACAATGATTACAAATATATTTTTTGTTCTTAAAAACGATATTATGAGCAAAGATTTCAAGTAATGTCAAAGCTATTGCTTCGGGATGCCCACTAGGCACTGACTACAGTCAGTATAATAGCATTACATTGCGAATTCTGACCCTGGCTGTGTCTAGCCCACAGCTTTACCTAAAGCATGAATTTCTCCAGATAGTTTCAGATTCCATTTAATCTTGCATTCTCTCTGCCATATTCTCTGTTTGCCAGGTCCAGACCAACATTCTAGAATATTACCCAGAAGCCTCTCTTACTTTAAAACTCACAGCACTTAACTGACACTCCCTCGGCCTAACTCCATCTTAAAGAATACAGGTGTGGTCCAGACCACACCTCCTGTAGCCAGAGAAGACTCTGCCACTGTTCTCTGGACTGCTGTCCCTCCACACTTGTGTTGCAGACCTGGACACTAGATAGTCTGAGCTGGTGAGTCAACCATTGCGCTGTGTGGTAAACCCTGACCTCTCTCCAGTCTCCAGTCCTCTCCCACAGAAACACCCTTGGCTTCGAGCATCTCAAGTTCCCAACAGTTCCCTGTCACTCCACTTCCGACTCCTCTACCTCTGCAGCAAGTGTTTGGACCTCTCGTGTCACTAGAGCCTAAGATGCCGTGGTCCTTTCTGATTCACCAGGTCCGTCCTGCCAGCTCCTTCCCTACCTAGCTCAGATACCTTGCTTAAATATTTTAACTGTGTCTTCACCAACATCCTTGATTATCTCTCTCTTTTGATTTCTGTGCCTCTTGTCAAACTAATACCCAACCTAAGATCACAGGGGACCATCCCAGACTTCTGTGCTCTGCTGCACACAATCTGATAACCCACCTGCTGCTCTGCTCTGGGCTCCTGAATGCTATCTTCACAACAGCTATTAAAGCCACTCCTAATCAGTTTCCTCTCTCACCTCAGTGCTTTCATCTCTCTCCCTTCTGGTTTCTTCCTTTTAGTCAAGCACTGCACGTGCTGTTCTCATTCTTCTTGAGGTGACTTGACCTCTTAGTTCAACAACAAACACCCCCCCCCGAATTACAGGTGATTGGGCATGAACCGCACCCAGACTCCTCATCTCTTGTCTCCTCTGCCTCCAGTTTTTGCTCTCTTCCTCCTCTGTAACAGGGAATTAGTTGTTGTTCTCTCGCCTTGTGTTTCTGTTTCTTTCTGTCCATATCCTTGGGCTGTAAGAATAAGGTCATCCCTCCTGTCTTGGGGGGTGGCCTGCATGATTATGTGACACTTGGTGGGAGACTGCACCTGTCACTGATTCTCTCTCTCTTTCTCTTCCTCCATGCCTCCCTCCCTCCCTCCATAACAGCCCTTTCTACCCACTTCCCTCAGTTTCTAGAATGAGCATACGTTGCTGTATTGAAATCGCTTCAAATGAGGTCATCTAAGGCCCTTTAAATTGCCATCAGAGTTGTCTGGGTTAAAACAGACAAAGGCCCTATCAATTGCAAGGCAAGATGGAAACTCACCCCTGGGAGTAGTTAGAGGGGAGTTAGTTGTACTTTATGGGAACACCTTGCATCAGGGTGCTATATAGCCTAGTGTATCTGTGGTCAGCATCCAAGAGTGTACCTTTGCCATACAGACATACACAGAACCAAGGCACAAGATTCATACACCTTCCTGAGTGTGTGCCACTGGTAATCCTTCTTGAAGTTCTGGAAATTTCATGGCCTGGACCACATGACCACAGCACACTACTGTCACCTGGTGGCCATGATGTGAATGTGCAGCAGTATTGAATAAGACCTCCTGCGTTTGCCTCCTTGGAGGTATCTTAAACTAGACTGTGCTCTGAGGATAGTCACAGAGTTCCCTGCTGTCTTAAGAAAGAACAATGTGCTTACATGAAGTAGGTACATGGTGAATTTTGTGAACTTCAAGCTTTTCATTCAGCAAAGATATTAATTAACTAGAAGGCAAGGCTAAGAAAAATGAGCTCATTCTTGTCTTCAAAACGCAACAGAGAAAAAGGAGATATTGGCAAATTCATATTACATATGAAGAATCATATGTGATAAATATGTATTAACATGAGTTCAAAGGAGAATGGTCACTTCTGCCCAAATAAGAGTATTATAGAATATGTGCCCAGCACTTTCCTGAGAGCACTGTCAGGAAGGGGACCTGATAGAGGGGGCAGGGCACACAGGGATAGGAAAGGACAGAATGAGAGCTGCAGCCGTAGCTACATTGGGAGAATGCTTGCCTGGTGTGCACAAAGCCCCAGGTCCAGCATCATGCACATGCATCATTTCAGCACTCGGGAGTTGGAGGCAGGGGGATCAGAAGTTCAAGATCAATCTTGGACACAGAGCAAGTTTGAGGTCACATGAGACCTCATCCCTGTACCCAGGAGTCTATGGACAACACCGACAATACCAGGGATTCTTAAAAAGAAGGGCATGAAGCTGTGGGAGCAGGGAGGTGGAGGAGGAGGACAGTCAGGGGACTCTGTGAGGACGACTGCGGGCCGAGGCAGGAAAGGAATGGGTGAATGGAAGGTTCTTTAGGAGGTGACTTGGAGGAGGAGAGGATGCAGTCCCTAAAGATATATGGGGAGCAAGGACGGGGCTAGGAGTTCTCCCTGGACCACTGCGGGTGGGGGTGTGAGAGGTGGCAGAACTAGCCGGGATAATGAAATAAACAAGGAAACCATAGGCATATGGGCTGAGATAATATATCACATTACATTTTTTTTTCTTGAGCCAGCATCACACACTGTAGCTTAAATTGGCCTGTAAAAATCGCTATGTAACCCAGCCTTGAATTCACTACAAACCTCCTGCCTCTGTCTGCTCTGTGCTGAGATTATAGGCCTGGTGATGTCACACTTAAGGAGACTTTCAAAGTAGGCTCTATGGCAGACGGTGGATCAGAGTAGTTTCCAGCTCAGGAGATGAGGTAAAAGCTCAGGCAGGAACCTGGGAGCTCATGAGGCACCGTGTCCCACACAGCCTTTAACACACTCTTAGAACTCAGCTCTCCTCTACTGCTGATGCTTCTCCGCTGTGTGCTCTGATGTCAGACTAACTTGACAAAGGTGTGACAAAGAGAAAGTAACAGCCATGTGTTTCCTGCCGGGCTTACCCGGTGACACCTAGATCCCCTAGTGATCACGAATGGTGTGCCAGGGTCAGCCAAAGATGGCACACACAAGACTCTGTGTCCTGGACAGTAGCTGGAGACCTCCCAAAGCTTGTACTGAGAGCTCTCATGCTTGCTTCTAGCATGGTGTGGAGGAAGACTGAGACAGGACAATGGAGAAGAAATGAGCCTTTTGGCTTGACAACCAGGATAAGTCTGAACAGAGCAAGGAAACATAGTTCCCTGAACTGGAAATGATGAAGAGGGATGTGGTGGTTTGAATGTTTGGTCCAGGGAGTGGCCTTGTTGGAGTAGGTGTGTCACTGTGGACTTTAAGTCCCTCCTCTTAGCTGGGTGTGGTGGCGCACACCTTTAATCTCAGCACTTGGGAGGCAGAGGCAGATGAATTTCGGAGTTGGAGGCCAGCCTGGTCTACAGAGTGAGTTCCAGGACAGCCAGGGCTACACAGAGAAACCCTGTCTCGAAAAACCAAAAAACAAAACCAAAAACAAACAAACAAAAAAGACTCTCCTCTTAGCTACCTGGAAGCCAGTCTTCTCCTAGCAGCCTTCAGATGAAGTAGAACTCTCAGGTCCTTCTGTACCATGCCTGCCTGGATGCTGCCATGCTCCCACCATGATGATAATGGACTGAAGCTGTGAACCTGTAAGCCAGCCCCAATTACATGTTGTCCTTATAAGAGTTGTCTTGGTCATGGTGTCTGTTCACAGCAGTCAAGCCCTAACTAAGACAAGGGAAGAATGGGCAGAAAGCAGATTTGACGCGCAGGAGTATGTAGGAGTTACTGAGAAGGCAGAGGTGGGTGCTCCCACCCTCCTGTTCACATGCTGCCATAAAAGGGCCCCCCTTTGCCTTCTAATTAACTATAGCTTAACTTTTACTTCTCCAGAAGTCAAGAAGTATAATTGCTGAAGTGTCAGGGTTGCTAGCTGGATTGGGTTTAAATATGCTGTCATCTAACTACTGCTTCAAGTCTGAGATCAAAGGGCTAGGATGGGGTGAGGGGGGTATTCAGGCACACTTCAACCTCCAAACTTATGTCTCTTAGAAATCCTAGCCAAGGCTGGAGCTTTCTTTGAGCTTTAAGGGGGAGTAAGAACGGAGCACATCACTCACTCAGCAGACAGTGCTGACATTAACAGTGCTAGGCCTTTGTTGGAAACCTGAGAGATAGGGAGGTGTGCCCTCTGTCTACAAAGGGCAGTGCCATAGCTGACAGCTCATGTCATGCCTAGCATGGGGCAGGCACTATTCTAAAGCCTTCTCACACTGTAGTTCATTGCATCCCCACGGTAACCCAAGGAACAAGTAGATTTTTATTATCAATCTACAGATAAGGTAAACTAAGGCACAAACCGGTCAGCTGACTTGTTTGCCCAAAGTCATAGTCTATTTGTGGGCCAATGTAGAGCCAGGAGAGGCTTTTCAGTTCCCATTAATGACCAAGGTCTCCATGTTTCACCTGGGATCCCCAACACTTGGAGAAACCCCTTCAGGCAGCTGTGATCCAAAGGTTTTAGGGAAATGGTAGGATTTGATGGGCAGGTATGATTAGGGAAGAGAAGAAGGATGTGGGAAGACAGCTTAGCCGGTAAGTGCTTAGCAGAAAGCTGAGAACCTCATGTCAAAGATGGGTGTGGTCGCACGTGTGTGTAACCCAAGTGCAGACACTGAGGGTCACTGCCTGCAAGCTTACCTCAAGGCTCAGTGAGAGACTCTATCTCAAGAAAATAAGGTAGAGAGAGTAATGGAGCACAGAATATGTGTGCACATGTGTATACACACACACACACATGCAAGCATGCACGCACACACAGACACTCTGGAAGAAAAAAAAAACAGACAGAAAGCCATTATAAGCAGTGAGGACTGTAGCAGAAGCCAGAGGTCCCCCTCCCCAACAGGTTGCAAAAATAAGGTGTGTGAGCAGGAATCATGGGGAGCTGTTCCAAAAGGGTCTAAGTTGATGACTCGGTGGTCCTGGGGCATCTCTGGAGTTTCCAGTGTGAAATGTGCTTTAGTTCTCAGCTCTGTGCATCAGTGCAGAGGTGCAGGAGCCAGGATTCAGGTGCATCTACTCCCCGGGCACCACTAACTCATTAAACCCACACTTCACTCTTCTATCTGTTGCTGCTTTCTGCTTAACAGAGTCTGGCATCTTGGATGGATGCTGACCTTTTAGAGAGATTCTTATGCAGATTGTCCCCTTGAAAACACCGCTCAAATGTCACCTCTCTGAAGACTCAGCTGACTGCCCCATGCAGAACTGTCACTCCTGTGTGCACAAGGCTCCTTGTTCATAACTCACATAGCATTCGACACATGGGAGCAACACACACACACACACACACACACACACACACACACACACACAGAGAGAGAGAGAGAGAGAGAGAGAGAGAGTCCCTAAAAAAGAAATGCTTACTTTATATCACTGGTTCCTTGCACAGTACCTGCTACATGAGAGATGCAGGTATGAATCTTCCAAATAAACAAACATCAATAATGAATGGCTACCACCATATTCTATGAAATGAACACCCTTTTCCAAAGCTTTATCTTGTGTATGAATTCTCAGAATAAAACTGAGTAGGGGCTGGGGAGATGACACAGTGATCAAACACATTTGGTACTTGACCTAATTTATTTTCCTTGCTGAGATAAACACCAGGGAGTCTATGGGGGTGACTCTAGCTGAAACTCCTAGCAGTGGGGGATATGGAGCCTGAAGTGGCCATCTCCTGTAGCCAGGCAGGACTCCTTGAGGAATAAGGACACCAAACCACCCACAAAACCTTTTACACTAAACTTGTCCAGCCTAAAAGAAGTGCAGGGACAAAGATGGATCAGAGATTGAGCGAATGGCCAACCAATGACTGGCTCAATTTGAGATCCATCCCATGGTCAAGCACCAATCAAGGACACTGTTAATGATACTCTGTTTTGCTATTAGACAGGAACCTAGGATAACAATCCTCTGAGAGGCTCCACACAGCAGCTGAGCAAAACAGGTGAAGAGACCCACAGCCAAACATTAGTTGGAGCTCGGGGAGTCTTGTGAAAGAGTTGGGGGAAGGACTGAGGGACTTGAAGAAGATAGGGACTCCACAGGAGGATCAACAGAATCAACTAAACAGGGCCCTTAGGGGCTCTCAGAGACTGAACCACAAACCCAAGAGCATAGACAGACTGGACCTGGACCCTGCACCTATGTAGCACTCGTGCAGTTTGGTCTTCATGTGGGACCCCTGACAACTGAAATGCAGACTGTCACTGATTCTGTTGCCTGTGTGTGTGAATCCTGTTCCCCTAAATGGACTGTTTAAGTAGGAGAAGAGAAGCCTAGCTCTATAGTGATTTGATGGGCCATGGAGGATTGGTATCCGTAGGGTGGCCTTTCTTAGAGGAGAAGGAGAAGGGAAGTGGGGGAGAGGCTGTGTGAGGGGCAGACTGGATGGAAAGGGGAGCTGCAATCAGGGTATTAAGTCAATGAGTGAATGAATGAATGAATGAATGAATGGAAATTTAAAAAGGAAGGAAGAAAGGGAGGAAGGAAGGAAAGACTTTGAGCCAGGTATAATGGCTCACACTAACAATCCTAGCTCTTGGGAGGCTGAGGCAGGAAGGTTGCGATGAAGTCAACACAGTGAGAAGGGGGGGGGGAGAGTTAAAGAACGCTTGCTAATGGGCACACAGCGCTTCACAAGTTTTTTTGATTTACACAGCCCCCTTGCTATTTTCTTCTCTTTTCTATATTAGATGTGGTTCCTGGTCCTTCATCCTTCTGTTCTCTTTCCCAAGGACACACTGAAGTGTCTCATTAACCACATAAAAGGCTGCCACACAAAGCCGACAACAGAATTAAGGCATGTCTGTGCTGTCCCAAAAGGGAGAGGCTGGTCCTTCATATGCAAACACAACTGGGTCATGTAGTCAGTTCCCTTTCGTAAATTCCACTCCATTTTATTATAAAAAAAATTCAAACATACAGAAGAATTCAAATAATTTCACATTGAACACCCTCAGTTAACAAAGTGTTATCATCCTTAAGTTTGATAATTAACATTAAGGATTAGGGTTTGTGTAAAGAAGACAGGAGGACAGGCTGAGCAGAGATGCACAGGGAATGTCAAGAACAACACATAGACTTTTATTCTTATATGGAAGGATAATAATTATTAATTATTAGTAGTATAATGTGATAGCAATAGTGGCTATTTGTGGAACACACACTAACTGTTGGTCATGTGTTGACAGTCATCACCATGAGTTATGCATCTACCTCACTGAACTGTCACCTGGGACACAGTTCCCTGTCTTATCCTTAAAAACATCACAAATGACTTTGTCAAGTGCCATGCTGATTGATAACCCTGTTTACTATTTCTACCATACTTGTCACGTTCTACCAGAGCAGTAATATTTTCAGTAATGTAAAGCCAGCTCATTTGTTTGGAAGCTTCTTGGCACACTCATGGCAATTTCTAGCAATCAGCTTTCTTTTCCTCTTTCTTGAGACAGAGCCTCATTATAAAGCTCTGGTTGGCCTAGAACTCTCTGTATAGAACAAGACAGCCAAAATTCATTGAAATCCACTCCCTCTCTCATGCTCCTACTCTTATTTTTTCTCACACACTTTCCCTCATTCTCTCTTGCTTTCTTTCATTCTCATTCTCTCTCTCTCTCTCTCTCTCTGTCTCTCTCTCTCTCTGACAGACAGACAGACAGACAGACAGACAGACAAAAACCAAAATGCATCCAAACAAAACAAAATAAAACAAAAGCACAGACACATACAACTGGAATCTATTTTGTGTTTGCCAACTATCCCCTGGAATATGGTCTGTCCTGGAGTGTGGTTCATACACCCTAAGTCACTACACTGAAGGAAAACTAATTTGCCCTTCCCACAAGATACCAATTGAAATAGCTTCTTGGGTAGGGGTGGGACCTCACCCCCTTCTTCTCTCCAGGCTGGGATTTTGTCTGGCTTGAACTTTTGAAGGTCTTAGGATAAACACATCCCATTTAGGGTTTTCACTCTCTGTACATTGTCCAGTAGTGGATTTCTGTGTTAATTGCCATCTACTGTAAGGAGAAACTTCTCTGATGAATATTAAGAGATGCACTGATGTATGCGTGCAGCAATATTTCATTAGGAGTCTTTGCAAAAGAGTAGGCTTCCCCTTCGGGCCATGACCTGTCTTATTAACAGTGTCAGTGCAGTTTCTGGCTCATGGACTAAGTTTTAAATTCAACCAGAGGTAGCTGGTTATTCCCATAACCTTTATGCCACTGCTGCAACACTCTATTTTGCAGGCAGGTTGCTATTGTAGACCACAGGGCTCATAGCTGGGTGAGGCTGAGGATTAATCGTCTCCTCTGATAACATGTGAGGTGCCTTCCAGCACAGTGAATGCTAGGCTGTAGGAGTGAGGCATCTAGTTGGGCACCAGCTTGGTTTCTCTATCTTTGACGTCACAACTGTGTGATGTCTTCAGCAGCAGGTCTTACCATCAGGTGGTAGAGGTGGGTGGAATAGAGAACTAGGGGAAATGATTTAGTTTGTAAAGTACTTGCATTGCAGGCCTGAGGACCTGAGTTCAATTCCCAAAACCTATGTAAAAAGCTGGGTATGTGGCATGCACTTGAAATCCCAGTGCTGTAGAATTAGAATATACTTGTACACATACACACACACACACACACACACACACACACACACACACACACACACAAATGGAGACCAGAGGTAGCTGACACAAGCAAATTGCTTATGGATTTTCTTTTCCTTTTTCCTGCTGACCATCCTGAGGTTAAGTGACAAGAGAAATGCCAAGAAGAGTCTCTCAGTCCTGCCATCCTTGAGTAATGAAGCCAGTGCTTGCCTAAAGACTGCTTTTATCATGAGAAAGCTGGATCAACTGATTGGAGGTTTTGCTTACTAGGAGGCAAATGTGATACAATTGTCCTAGAATTCTGGCCAGTACCAACCCAACAGCTTTGTAGTTTGAAGACTCCATCTTTCTCCATGACATGAATGGATGCATTTGACAATGTTCTGATTCACAGAATCACCAGACTCCACTGTTTGAGGGACCAATGGTCTTACAAAAACACATATTCCTATCCAGGAAGGAACTATATTCAGTGTAGAAGATACAGACTTGCACCTAGTCATCTCTTCCCCTTTCTTCCTTGTGGTTCTCAATAATAACCATAGGCTGCTCCAGAATATGGGTCAGTAGAAGACTAGATCTGTTTCTTGTTACCTGCTATCCGTCCTCCCACTACAGCCGCAAACCCTGGGCTCTGCTCATATCATTCTTCCAGCCAAAAGGAAAATGTTCTGATGTTGACAATTCTTGCACGTCTCTGCTGGTCTCCAGCCTTCCTCACATGATTTCTAATATATATTTGCAGATCAAATAAATGTATCTAAGATATGAACAAACTAATGAGTTCAGTCAACCGTGGGAATTCACCTGGGATTGCTGGTTTCGTAGAGTGCGGGCACTGAGCTGCGCTGTTTCTGCCGTGTGTACAGTATAGGTTGACTGTTCTTCTTCACTGTATTTGTGTAGCAACTGGAGAGCCCGAGCAGGACCTGGAAAGCCATCTACTAGAGAACGGGGTGCCTTACTTAGTGGTCTCTTTCTTAGGCCAGCCAGGTAGCCATTGTCTTTGCCAGGCTCCATTCAAATTCCTTCCCACTATTTCTCTAGGAGCTGAGGATGGTCCCATCCATTCCAACCGTGACTCAACCTAAAGCTCGTGGAACGATCAGGCACTCTCTGTATCTCAGTTCTGAAGGCATTTCAGGCAAGGCTCACTGTAGTGTGAAACAGAGGAGAGATCGGCAAACTTTTCCAGATAAGAGTGTCGTAGGCTCTGCGGGTTATGTGGCTACAGTGGTCACAGTGGTCTTAGCCTTGCCCCTTGTAATGTAAAAGCAGCTATAAGCATTACATAAGCAAGTGAATGTGGCTGTCTTCTACGGAAACTTTATCAATGAACATTGAAATATGAATAAATTGTCTTTTGTTTTTTTGTTTTTTGGTTTTTTTTTTCCCACAACCACTTGAAAGTTTAAAGGAAAACAACTCTTAGATTCTGAGGTGGAAGGATAAGGGTGGGATACAGTTTTCTGACCCCTGACACATAGACATGGGCTCAAACATATGGGTCCCTTTCTGTAAATATACAGCACAAAGCTGTGGGTATTGGGAGGGGCAACAGAAAGCTGCCAGAATGTCCCGTTATTTCATCCCAGAAGCTGTCTCTTCCCAGTCTCATCACTTTCAGCTTTGACTTCTCTAAACCCAGCCAGCTACTCTTTCATACCCAGGGTAGGCACAAACAAACCGAGTCAATCAGATAGAGTGGCTCATGTGAGACAGAATAAGAGCATGTGCACTGGGTGTGGCTGAGGCCGCAAGACAATGAGTAAAATAGTAAGGCTAAGATGGAGGTGACATGGCATTCACAAGCATCTGCATGGAGATTGCACAGGAACTGGGCAGAAACAAAAACAAACAAAACTAAAAATTAGTAGGTAACATTAAGACCTGAATACTACTGGTAAGTTTTAGCATTTGCCATGCATGTTTATTAGTTTGGTTGTCACTGGCAACAAGTGCAGGGCATCTGCCCATCTTGTCTGTTGGTCCAGCTGTACCCAGGACAGCAGCATATGCACAGCAGACATCCAATCTATATGTTGAACAAACAAGTAATTTGTGTCTCATGGGGCAAATGGATAACATCAAGGATTCAAGTTCAGTCCACCTTTTTTAAAAAATTTATTTATTATATGTAACTATACTGTAGCTGTCGTCAGACACTCCAGAAGAGGGCAGCAGGTCTCATTATGGATGGTTGTAAGCCACCATGTTGTTGCTGGGATTTGAACTCAAGACCTTCAGAAGAGCAGTTAGTGCTCTTAACTACCGAGCCATCTCTCCAGCCCCTCAGTCCACCTTTTGGCACACTGGTTCTGTCTTCCCATTTTTTCTTCTGTGGTTATAGCTACCATATTATGGCTGCTACAGTTCTGGTCACTCTAACCAGAGAGCAAAGAAAGCCTCTCAGAAGCCTTGGTAAACATCTTCTCAGTTCCACTGGTCAGAAGCACATCACACACGGCGTCTACATTCACATTGGTGAGGGGACTTGGCTGCTATGGTTAGGTTAGATTAGGGCTCTGCTAGATAGAATTGTGGGCCCCATCCTTCCCTTACCTCAGAGGACACTGCACTGTCTTAAGACACACTTTATTACCACAATTGATGAGCATGGCTGCTAATGGCATTTAGTAGTAGAAGACAGGAAACACACACACTACACAGATTGGTGTATCCCACGGGGATGGAAGAAATGTCTAATCCAAAATACTAACAGCACCAAGGCTAAAAAGCCCTGACTTAGCTGAATCAGAGAAAAAGGCCCCTTGGAGCTGGAGTGGGAACCACACAGCCAAGGCAGGGCATACATCTCTGTGAGAAAATGGAGGGTGCTGTGCAGCAGGAGCACATGCAAAGGGAATTGGAAGCAGGGAACAGATTCTGGGCAGGTGGTACCCAGCTTCCTTTCTAGAGGACTGGCTAGATTTTTCAGATTTAGAAGAGAATCCAAAAGTCTTTAGAAATATATATATATATTTTTTTTCTCTTTAGGAATGTCGAACTAAGAGCTCCTGCCTTCTGTAAACAAAATAAAGACTTCTTGTCCCTTGGGATGAAATGAAAATTATAACCTGCTGGCTGTTCACCAGCCAGTAACTACTCATGTGAAAAGGTTGAGGAAAATCAGACGGTTCTTGATTGCCTGCTGTGAGTGCTGCTATTAGGGGAGCCTCCGTTGTGCAGGGAACCACGCCAGACACTTGAGTGTGCTGCTCGGTACAGACATTACACCTACCATGCTGTACCTGCTATGTAGATGAGGGAGTACTCCTCAGACCATCCATTGTGAAGGAGAGATATAGGATTCTCTATCATATATCACAGATATCAGGTGTATATACATGTTAGTGTGTGCATATACATATGTGTTCATGTATGGAAGGCAGAGGCTGACATTGGGCGTCTTCCTCAACTCTTTTCTTCCTTATTTTTTGAGACGTAGTTTCACACTGAACCTGACGACTGGCTGCCTATTAAGTTGTGGGATCTGCCTTTCTTCATCTTTGCATCTGCTACTGTACCCAGCTTATTAAAGTGTGGGTTCTGGGGCTTGAACTCAGGTCCTCATGTTTATGTAACAAGCACTTTTCTGACTGAACCATTTCCCCCAGACTCTCTCTACCTTCCTGAGTTTTGGTAGGGCAAAGATCCAGCATTTTCTAAGGGCCATAGCTCCGGGGGACAGTGGTAGACTCTGGTGTTGACTGGAGGACTCTGGGTGTCTTGTTTAACTCCACCATCTTCCAAAAGATGTAGGCTGGGTCAGAACCTTCAGGAGAAAAGAGCTCTTGGCAGAGACCAGCCCTTCCTATGACTTGCAAGGCTCATGGCAACCTCCCAGTCTGAAACTCCACAAATTCTTTTCCTAGAGACCTTTGTTCCACATTCCGCCATACCATAGAGCGGGCTTCCCTGACACTCTGATTTCAGAGACTGATGGGAACAAAAAGAGCAATCAGATGCAATGGAAAATAAAAGCAGAAATGCTTTGAGGTATTCCTGAAAGAAGGTATTACGTCACCAGTGGGAATCTACCTACTGATGTTAAAAATTAGCTCTGGGAAGCCCATTTTATTGTCCAGAATTAGAATGCAGCCCAAGTCTACTGGCATGTGCTGAGGGAGAAGGCAGTAGGCTCAGCTGTCCAAACAGAAGGAAGTTAACAGCCTCCACCTCACCTACCCTTGAGCAAAGTGTCATTGTCAGCTCTTAGCCAGGGTGTCATAGAGGTCCCTGAGCCTCCTCTTTGCTCCCTCTAACTTCCTTTTGCTTTGGAACAACAGCCTATGGAAGGTAGGTTGTAGGTATGGGACAGGGTCTTTCTTAAAGAGACCTAGAAAAAAAAACAGAGGATTTCCCTATTAAACATTCTAGATACCATCAGAGATTTGTCTACAGGCTTGCAGCAAGTGTTACCAGGCACACTGCAAGAATTCAGGACACATTACAAGATAGATCTGGACTCTGAGGAAAACCAGGCGCTTTTTAGCACAGCTGTTTTAGCCTGAGGTTATGTGAGATCTTAAAGTCTCATTTCATAGGGTCAGTGTATGAAATCAAGTAGAATAGGAGTTCCTATGCAGCAATGTGGGACTCATTGGCTAATTCCTTTGTGGTAAGCTATTTGTATTATACAAAAGCACATCTTTTACTAAAGTATTTTCCTTTTATGATCCTATATTGATTATTTTTGCTAAGCAACTAAATACAGCATTTTAACTATTCCTTATCTTAACTAATGCTTGTTTCTACTGTAGGTTCTACGGGATAAAGTATAAGGTTGGGTTCAGCTGGGTGATTCATATGTTAACCTTGCCTGGACTCATATATGTGACCAAGTTTATGCAGCAACTTTCTGTGACCAGATGACTTGGTCATGATTTGGTTATGGTTGCACCCATTCATTGGCACGATGAACTAGGCATGCATTTCTGGAAGGTCAGCTCGGGCACATGGCAGATGGATTCCAAAAGCTGCAGGATAGAAGGCACGTACCATGTGCAGCTCAAGGCTGCCTCCTCCTCACTGGTGCCCCACTGACCCACAGAAGTGGCATGGAAACAGAGATGGAGGAGATGAGGTCAGGGTGGCTATAGGGAAAGCATATGTCACAGGGGCTGCTCCTGTCCCAATCTATCACCAGCCCTTTATTCCTGGAAACCTAGTCCATCCCTTCCATGAGTCTTCCTGGAGTAGACTCATGAATCACCGCTTATACACCTGTGACAATCAGTCTTGATTGTCAGCTTGAGTGGATTTAGAAACATCACAGAAACGCGCCCCTGGGTGTGTCAATAAGGGTGCTTCCAGAAATATTCAACCAAGGAGGGAACCCACCGTGAATATGGAGGGAACTGCCCAGTGGAATGGGATTGTGGTTTGACTAAAAAGTAGGAAGTGAGCTGAGTGCCAGCATTCATCTCTCTCTGCTTCCTGACTGTGCATGACACATGGCCAGTCCCCGCAAGCTCCTGCCACCTTGTCATCCCCACTGAGGTGGATTAGATCCCTTTTTACACTATTAGCTAAAATAAACCCTGCTTCCTGTCAGGTACTTTTGCCATAGCAACAACAACAACAACAACATAACAACAACAAAGTCATCAACACTGCATTTCAGCAAAAGCTTAGTCTGCCAGAACTCAGTCTGCCATCCACCAAGAGACCCTGCCCTGTCGTCCTGGATGGTAAATGCAGAAAGTTAATTTTTAATCACACCTGGCTCAAGTCTTAATTTTTAAGTCCCATGGTTGAGGAGGCGTTATTTGCTCTGATTGTCACTGCTCCATGATGGTACCTGTAAGGATGCTGGGTCACTTCAGTGAGATACCACACAGGCCCCTTGTGGTCTAGCCTTCTCTCAGCTCCTTTTTCTATCATTCTGAAATGTACTCAGTCATCCTGCCATTCATGTTCACCACTGGACTGTGGCAATCTCTGGTGTGAAGCTGGCTAAGACCCTCTCCATACACTGTGCTGACATCTTGGTTCCACTCAGAAGACAGAACCAAGCCTCCCGTGTTCTCAGCTTCTCCCGGTTTTTCTGAAGGATCATCTGGAATGAGCTCAACCCCATATAAGCACAAACAATGCCCCTTCCTGGGAGACACAGCCGCAACCTTCCCTCAGACTGCCCTCCACCACTGCACAGAAGGAAGCCAAGCTTGTGTCTTTGCATCTGATCTTCTCCCAATTTTATTTAAACCCACAGTCCTTTCTATTGCCCTAGAGGACTGGGTTTCCTTTCTACCAACTGGAACCAGAAAAGTGTGTTTTCTCCCTTCCCCCCTGAATGCTAGAAGCTTAGAGTGGTCTAATTGAGAATAGAGGAAACACTATGTTTATGCTTCAAACTATTTTTCCATTTGGTTCCTGTTACCATGAGGTCCAGAACCCATCAGCCCTTTCTCCACCAAGCAGGTGGTTGGAACCTCTGTTCCCAAGATCCTAAGATGCACTCATTGGGTTGTACGAAGGCGTTTACTCAGAAGAACATACTGAAACTGGGGAGTGAGATTCATTTTCTTGGGTAGCAGTCAACCATTTTCCAAAAAGCCCAGAACTTTAGTTATAGGGTCCTTCTGGGCCATGGTGACAGAGTTCTGTGTAGGACAATTCTTTCCTAGTATTTTGCTATTAGTAACACTGTTCTAAGACTTTTTATAGTTTTCTGTTGAAGCATAACAGATTTCTACAAATGGATCTGCTTAAAACAATGTTCATTCATGATCATTGGATTTGCTTATGTCAGGATTCCTGTGACCCGAATTCAGTGGAGTTCTGCTTGGGGTCCATTTAAGGTGCAGTCCTGGACTCTGGGCTTGGGTCCCTAACCAAGCACATATGCTTTTTGGCTGCAGTCATTTCCTCCCAGCTGTAACCTGTGGTGACTTGCTTCTGCAAAGCCTTCCAGGAAGGGAGGGGTCAGCCTTTCCTTTAAGGTTTTCCTTCACATCAGACTTACCCAAGATCATGTCTTATATGATGAGCTCCAATCAATTCATTCGGGAGCCAATCACAGCTGCAAAGTCCCTTCCCTTTTTATCTCGCCAGGGGAAAAACACAGTTACATTCCCAAGACCTACCCACAGTTGGAGGCTAGTGTAAAGATTACAAGGGACCTTCCTGATGGGGAACAGGAATCTTGGGGGGCTGCCCTTGAACTTGCCTACCACATACAGTAATGCTTGCTCTGGGCCAGCTATTATGCCAGGAACTTTGTAAACACAGTGTCACTGTGAAGATGACCAAGTGAATTCCATCACTGTGTGAGGTCACTGTCACCAATGACTGTCTCCTGCTTTACTTTCTGTGGTATTCTGTTTTATGCTGTGATACAAGAAGGGATGTTTTGTTTTGTTTTGTTTTGTTTTGTTTTGTTTTGTTTCGTTTCCACTAGAGGAACTTTTCTATACCAGGAAGATATCAAGCCCTGAAACAGGTCTATAAGCCCTGGTTAGAGCGTGGACATTCATTGAAAAGATGGGGCTAAGGGTTCAGGCTAATGACTAAGAGGCAAAGGAAGTGCCTATTGAACATGCAGGAGACAATAGATTAGATTTTTTTATGGGATTCTGCTTTAACAGTTACAGTGTTCCTGCAAAGCAGTATTCTCCTAGTTTTGAAGATGAGGAATCTGGGGCTAAGAAAGTTTACATGTCTCTGATGCCACAGAGCCAGGAAATGGTGTAAGTGGCTCTTGAACCAAGACTGTCATAGCAAACAAAATACCTTCCTGCACTATGTGTGGGTGGGCTGTGGTGTGTTCGGGTGACGCACAGAGTAATGAGCTTCAGTGCATCCATACATCCCTCTCCCATGGGCTGACGACTCAACCCAAGCAGTTATAGAACCTTTAGGTTGATCCAAGGTTCTCCCTGATACTCAGCATCCAGAACCAGAACCAGAACCAGAACTGTGTGAACAGAAGAATTGGGCTTGGGGAAAAAATCAGCCTCTTTACTCCACTTAGCTACAGGAATAGCAACCACACCCTTGACGATGTGGACCTCTCAACCCATCCTCCCCTCGTTCTCATTTGCAGCCTCAGCAACACCAGACCCTCCCCCAGATCTGCCCTCGCCTTTGTTTAAGAGCCATGGACAACACTGCCATTCAGCACTTCTTTTTCTCTAGGAGAACGTCCTGACAGCTTTACTACTGTGGCTTCTTTATGGGGTCAGGAAAGAGTGGGGGGCAGGAGAAAATCACTAACAGGCATCGGGAAGAGTCTGAGATGCATAACCCTGCACTCAGTGACCCCCCCTCCCTCCCTACCCAGGCAAAGCTAACAGGACTTGGATTTAAAAGGGTGCTCTCTAAGGCCCTGAGGGAGGGCATCAAGAATGAAGCTGACCAGGTCCAAGGGGACTTAGTGGGAAGGTCATGACCATGATTTCATTTGCTCAGGGCCTCCAGGCTGCTGGGAAGAGACTGTGCCTGTTTCCCTCTGAAGTGGTACTCAGAAAGGAGAGGGCTGTTAAGGAAAGCCTGCACGCCCTTGGGCAGGACTACCCAGGTCTCTAAGAGGAGATGAGGGGAATGTGAATCACAGTAACAAAGCTTCAACCATTGACAGGGTAAGTAGGTAACTGCTACTAAGGAAGCTAGAAATTCCTGCCTGTCATGAGAAAGGAGGCCTTCCTCTTAGTTCTTCTGACTCTGGCTGTATCTGGATCCCCTCTGTAGACACAGCACCCTGGATACTATGGTAATGAATGAAGCCCTGCCTCAGACCTGGTATCCCAGCTAGCCCCAGGGTAGAGAAATCAGATGGGCAGCCAGCGAGGGAAAACTAAACAGCAACGAACAACCTCTTTCTAAGTGGAATCCTATGGGAAGAGTGTAATCTCCCTCGTGGTGTTCCGATAAATTCTCAAGCAGCACCATGGCTGTGTCGAATGGGTAAACAGCCTCCCTGGGACTGGCCCCCTTTTGGCCATTATTACTGGGTGAAAATTCCCTGCCCAAGAGCTGTCCGTGCCTATACTGGGCATAGAAAATGGGGCTGCTTCCCTGTGCATTGCAGATTTCTCCATAAAAAATAAATTGTGCCTAAGTTAGCACCATTTCTACTTCCAGTCACACTTTGCTGCTTATTATTAGTGAGGTTAAATGCCAGTTTTCCAAGTTTGTGTACCCTTCTCCTCTCATGTCCCTGTTGGGTGGGCCTATAACTGCACCAATAAACTAAGCACTGCTTTAGAGATACTAATAACAAGAGAGGGGAAAAACAAAGGGAGAAACTAGAGTAAGAGATGGAACAAAATATAGTCTGGGGTCCAGGCCCTCTTCCCCTGTAGAACAAGAGCCTGGAGTTGGAGAGGAAGCTCAGGAGTTAAGGGTGCTTGCTGCTCTTTGCAGAGAACCCCAGTTGGGTTCCCAGCACCCACAGGGTAGTTTAAGGCTGTCTGTAACTCTGCTTGCAGAGGATCTGGCGCCCTCTTCTGGCCCCCTCAGGCACTGAGTGCACATGTCACATACATGCTGGCAAAAACCATCCATAGCACAAAAATAAATACGCCTTAAAAATAAAAAGTCTGCCACTGGTACATGACGTAGTAATCTTATCTGCAAAACAGAGACTCTAGCAGTTCCCGATTCAAAGGATTGAACCCCATTAAAGGGTTAAATGAACTAATATATGAAAAGCACCCAGTTTAGTGCCAAGTTATAATTATTATAAATACACGCTAGTATAATTACGCTTTCAAATGCAATTGTAACATCCTTGTGGTTGCTTCCATTTGTAGAGTCCAAGCACTAGCCTAGGCAGTGTTTGTAGGTACCGTTGGATTAATAAGGCATGGAAGGAATGGATGCAGAAGACTATCTAAAATAGGTGCGGTGTGTGGGTGTGTCCTAAATAGCATCAAACACTCAGAGGTCATGCCTCAAGGCAGAAACTGAGGTGGTAGTGGCTGTAACAGCAGTTAATATCCAGTGACTGTTATCATGCCAGGCCATGTGCTAAGCACATACATACATACATACATACATACATAAATACATACATATATACACACAAAACATACATACATATATACACAATACATACATACATACTACATAATACACATACATTTATACACATACCCACACATGGGCACACACATATACACACAGGCACACACACACATTTACATACACTCACCTATTTTAAGTCCTTACAAACTTTGATATGTAGATGACACACCCAGTAGGAGAGACCATGACATGTAGATGAGAGAGCATGCTTGTGCAGGCAACACCCCTGTGAAAGAGAGAATTCAGGGTGAGACTCAGTGCCCTCCAGCTGTTGGAACACAGCAGCTTTCACTAGCTCTTATTGATCTGCTGCGTTTTAGAAAGCATTATAATATTCTGTCCCATCTCTAGTTTTCCCATTCCCCTCACAGGGTTTATCTTGGTCCTAAGCTAATTCTTTTTCAGCTATAATCAATATTTCCAGCCCCACCACCTATGAGGAACATATGTGCTCCTCCTAGCATGTCACTGCACCCCATCCCTGGTTGAATGTACGTGATGCACTAATTCTCTGTGGAGCCCAGGGCCTAGGATCTCTATGCTACATGTTTTGCTCCCACCTTGACCCCACAACCACTATCAGCAGCAACCGCTGGGCCAGCAGCAGTGCCTGTTGGCTCAGCATGGCCATCCCATTGCTTCTCCATGGACTCTGAGGTACCCTCCAGAATTCCCACCTGCTCTGTGCTTCCTCTGAGCCTCTAGCACTTCTGGAGCTGAGGGGAAGATGTGGTCCTAATGGTCTTCCTCCGCCTCTCTCTTAGGAACACATGACACAGCCTGGACCACCTGCCCAGTGTCTGTGGCCAGAGCTGCAAAGCTGACCCTGAGGATAGTCAAGCTAAGAAACCTCTCCCAAGGCTCTCACTTCTATCTCAATGATACCCTACACCCAAAGACCACATTCATTCGGACCCTATTTCTATGGATTGTTGTTGTGTTCAGACACAGCGATTACATAACCCTCCCACCCTAAGGTGGACTCTATCTCAACAGCTATTACTGGGCACCAGCTTTGTGCATAGCCTTGGAACAGTAGTGATTCAAGCACCCCAGTCTTTGATCCCAGAGCACCATCATCCATCTGGTCCATATTTAAATCAACTCAAGTTCACTGTGGTGATAATCTTCCTCTTATACATAATTATACTTTACACACAGCTTTTTATTTTTAAAAACTCCACCAGAGAGCCCTACCATCTGTGTGGACTACCTCTTTCAGTACTGAGCACGGTACTGTGGGCCCGAAGGCAATTAATGTAAGCTCTCTGATGCTACTGACATTCCCAGGCATTTCCTTCCAGTCATTCTAGTTAGCGTCTTAATGTGATAATAGGTTGATTGATTTTTATGTGAGTCTTAATCACCCATTAGATGTTTAACCTGTAATTCAATTTTGGCTTCCTCAGCCAAATGACCTTGGCCAGGTTGCACTTCCTCTCTGAACCCCGGTCTCCTCACCTGTTTAAGCAGGTTCATAAAAGGCTTAATGTGATAATTAAATTAAGCAGAAGCCCAGGTTAAAAGGTTGTGTATACTCATAAAATTCTACTTAGTCATTTTTCTTTTCTTTCAGCGTGTACTGTAGTCTGGATTCTGTGCCAGACTTTGGAAATATCAGGAGACTGACATGTGGTCTCTGTCCCCCTTAAATCTGCAATCAGGTGGGTAGAAAGGCATGCAAGCATGTGCTTGCAACGCATTTGGATCTCTAGGAATTCTTTGGGGAGCAAAGGAATAAATATTTATTAAATTCAACAATTGAAGTTGGAGAAATCTTTATGGGGAGCCACTGTGGTGTGTCTGTATGCGCATCTGCATCCTTTGCACTTGGCCTTCGTGGACTGGTTCCCTAGATGTCTGGCTTTCCTGAAATAAGCACCAGGAAGCCAATCAGACTCCTCTTCCCTCTGGAGCAACCATGCCCCCCCCCCCAAGAACAGCTGAGAATGCTGATGACCACTTAACGGATTCTGAAACCATCCACCAAATCTGGACCTGGATAAATATGCAAAGAACGGGTTCCCTGTTGACCCTTCCCCTGAATGCTTTTCCCAGGCCTGCTGTCTCCCACTGCCCAGTAACTCGTTGCCGTGGGAGACAAGTGTACTTAGTGTGATAAGTCACATTGGACTCTGGGCCTCTCCAGTCTCCTGTCAGGTTGGTCTTGATGCTATGCTAAAACCCCCAGTGTTCTGAGGACAGGATGCCTTTATGGTTAAATGCATCACACATCTCTGAGACCTTTCTTTAAATAATCCTATTGCCATTCTCCTCGTGGGAGCCCACAGAGGTATGGATCTTGCCCAGCTGAAACCAATAAGGGTATCTTGATTAATTCCTGTCCTGTCAATCCCATCTCTTGAGTGTCAGGGTTCAAACCCATGCAATGACAAGCCCAGGGTTCCTTTCTTAATGAGATAAGAGATGTTTATAGAGTACAAATCACCACCCTGTATGAGGCCTCTTAGCAGCAGTGGAGGTGGAAGGAGGTGGAATCAGAAGCCAGCTCTTAAGACTTGGGTTGTTAATGTCATTGACTGGAATTCGGGTTAAAGGAGGTAAAGAGACTTAGCGTTTCTGAAGCGTAGTCTAAATTCGCTTTCCCCTTCAGGTAGACACACGAAGCAAAATTTGGCAGCTTTAAAATATATTACATGCCTTTGTGATGGTTTGCTTACAGAGCTTATTTATGATAATGGTGGTTAATATTTACTGAACACCAAACGTGACATCTATTTATTTTATTGGATCCATCTAGAAGTCCTGTGAAGAAGGTACTTGGATTAGCTTCTCTGCAGATTAGGCAGACGAGGTGTAGGAAGCGTGAGTCATTTGCCCAGGGTCACATGGTTAAGCGGAGGCAGCGTTAAACCCCAGAATGCCTGACTACAGATGACACACTCAACAGTGTGTCACCCTGTTGACAGAGAAGCAGGCTGCCTGTGATAGAGCGTGGGGGGTTCCCTGCCAGTTGCCAGCTACCTGTATGACCTTGAACAGATTACCTAAGCTCCCTGTAAGATGAGCACAATCAAAATGCCTTCCTGCAAGAGCAGTCGTTCAAGTTAAACTGTTAGCATACGAGAAATAGTTAGTGTGGCGCTCTGCAGAGAGGGCCCAGCACACGTCTAAGTCCCTCTGGCTTAGGAATAATACCTTAGGGCTCTTGGAATCTTTGCTCTCAATATGTTTTACAGCGTAAAGTATGCAAGTCAACCATTTTACCCATGAAGCTACAGGTGGTACTGAACCTACACATACTGTATATTCCCTATACATATAAGCTACAAGAAAGTCTGTTTTACAAAATGGCATCATGAGAGGTTAACATCAATAATGATAAAGCAGAAAAACGATGCTGTGATTAAAGTTATTCATCTTTAAATAGCTCTCTCCTTCTTCCCCTCTCTCCTGATCTGTTTTATGTGGAGAAAATGGTAAGTTGGGTTAAGGAGTAAAGTGCTTGTCATAAAAGTGTAAGGACTTGCCTTCCACCCCAGCAGCCATGTGAAGAAAGCTGGACTTGGTGGCACATCCCTGAGGTTACAGGAATTGGGAAAAGGAGACTGGCCAATCCCTCAAGCTTGCTAACTAGCCAGACTGGTTTACTCATGGAGAGGCCTTGTCTCCAAATGAAGATGAGAGACCCTCTCTCTAAAACCAAGATGTTGGCTCCTAAGGAAGAAAAACAGCTGAAACTGACTTCTTCCCTGCCACACACACACACACACACACACACACACACACACACACATGCACACATGCACTCATGTCGTTCACAACTGTTCTCTTTCAACAGTTGACCCTTGAGCATTTCTGTTCCATTTTGCTCTTGTCTGGCTTCATTGGGTAGAAGGTAAATTAGTCAACCCAGTACAGAAATGTCAGGTGGAAGAAGAACCCTAATCTTTCCCAAAATCAAATGCAGACCCTAAAGCTGGAAATAAAAGCTACAAGAGTCTAAAGTAATTAATCATTCACAAGATGTTTCCTGCCTGTGGCTGAGTCTCAGGAATGAGCAGAGCCCAGTGTCCCGGTGCCTTCGCTGAGTCCTCCGCAGGTTCGACAATGCGTTCCAAAGGCTTGAGCAATCACTACTGAATGAGAGGAATCGGGATTCTGATTAAGTTGCCCTAGTTGGGAAAGATCTAGAATCTTGCCAAAAGGTTTCCAAGACTGATAGGCATTTAAAAGTGAAAGCAACTCTGAGTCTGCTTGGATTCATGAGCGGAGCTCCGGAGGTATGTAATTATGACTGAAACAGAAATATAATTTTATCATCTGGGAATCGTGCTCTCTGCTCCACTTTCTACCAGCACAGCTATATATAGACATACTCAGAAGGGAGATTCCTTGGGTAGAAGGCAAGTGAGAAAAATCATGCTTTTCCTTCTTCTGATAACAGATAGTACTATTCAAACCCAAATAGATATTCACTTATCTAATGGTGTTGAAAAATTCACAGCTATTGCATGGTTTTGCTGTGTGATGAAAATTTTTATTCTTTTATTTTTAAGAAAAGGTTTACTGTATTAGTTTTTCATATCTCTCTCTCTCTCTCTCTCTCTCTCTGTGTGTGTGTGTGTGTGTGTGTGGTGTGTGGTGTGTGTGTTTGAATGTGTGCCATGTGTGTACAGGGGCCCTTAGAAGCCAGAAAAGGGTGTCAGATCCCTGGCACTGGAGTTACATGTGTTTGAGAGATGTGTGCTAGGAATCAAACTGGAGTCCTCTGCAAGAGCGGTATAGGCTTTCACCGCTAACTCTGTCTCTCTGTCTCTCTGTCTCTCTGTCTCTCTGTCTCTCTGTCTCTCTGTTTCTCTCTGTCTCTCTCTGTCTCTCTGTCTCTCTCTTATTTCTAATTCTTTCTTTTTGCTTCTGGTTTTGTCACAGAGTCTTATACTATGTAACCCATGCAGGGCTGGAACTCCCATCTTGACTTCACACTTCTGAGCCTGCTCCCCTGGCCTTCTCGGTGTTGGGAGTGAATGTTCACCACCACACTTGGCCTAGGAGGAGTTTTGTTTTTTTATTTTTATTTTTTTAAAGTCTCATCTGCAGCTTATATGGGGAGCTGCAGTTATCCTATGAGATGGGAACTCTTTATTTTTCCTATTGTAATCATTATGATGGTTAAATTTTGCAGACGAAAGAAATAAGGCATAGGAAAAGTAAGCAAGGTCCCCAGGATTACACACCTGGTATAAAGGATGCTGATTTAAACGCTGTCTGACTCCAGAGCTCTTTTCTCAGCATGATCCTATTCTGTCTCACCAGTGATTGACAGGTGTCAATCTCAGTCCAGATGCTTCCATATCAAAAGCTGAGCACGTTAGAACACCGAAGAGAAACATCATTGCACACATTACCATATCACCTATTTAGTAAGTACCATTATCTTCACTGTTCTTAACTAGAACTCTTGTGCTGGTACCCTCTCTAGGCAGGGCAGCATCCTTAGACAGCCATATGCCCCAGGGACTTTGCACATGTCTTCTCCTGCCTGGCATCCCCTGTACCCCCCCCCCCCATCTTCCATGCTACTTACTGCCACCCACTCGCTCAACCTTAAAATATCATTTCCCAATGAAGTCTCTCTTGAATACTTTCCCCTCATCCCTCTTTTATGCATTCTCTTATCCTCCTACACAGTTTCTTTCGTAGCAACCTGCAAGTTTGCAATTAAATGTGTAATTAGTTAGTTATTAAGTGGCAGGCTCCCCTGCTAGGCTATGGGTTCCACGAGGTCTGGGCTCATGCCTATGTGGCTCACTATTAGCGGAGAGCCCGTCGGTGTTAACCTAGTTATTTCTGAACCACAAGTGAACCACTGAAGGAGAGACCATCCACGCCTTTGTGTGGACTTGCTGTGGGATTGATGGGAGAGAAGGAGAGGTTTAGAAGGAGAGGAAGCTGACCAGAGAAAGTTCTTACCTAGGCCTTGACCCTGGAGCTGGTCCCAGGGGGAGAGCTAACATTTCAGATAAAGACCCAAAGGGCAGAGCACTCTGAGCCAGGCCAGCCAAGTCTGCTGAGCCAGTTGCCATTTTACATATTGAGAAAATAAAATCAGCAAACAGTAAAACAGCCGAAGTTGCTATTTTTCTTTCATCCAAGAGCTCTCAACACAGAGACTGTCCTTAGAGGCCCAAAGACAAATGGAATTGCTTAGCCTGAAGATGGTTGCTTTCACGGACCAATGGAAACCATAAAAGCCAAGACACAAAATGTTACTTGTGCATTTGACCCAGATACCATTCTTTACTGGGAAGAACAGGAAAAGAGCTGTGGCTTTCTGAGAAGGGCATCTCCTTTGTCTCCGCCTCATGTTGCCCCTCCTCTCAGTGAGAACAGTGAGATGGCAAAATTTCTCAGCTCAGTCATAAAGAGTCTCTTAAAAACTAGTCCTTCATTTTTTTTTAAAGCTCAAAATCAATAGAAGAAATCACACAAAGATCAATACTTTCAACTCCATAAAAATTAAAAAGTACTCTATGTCAAAATTCCACACAACCCAAATTTAAGGCCGACAGTAAATAGAGAAAAATACTCACTACAGTGGAATTCAATTTAATTCAGTTCGACACATGTCTGTTGTGCTCCCTCAGGTAATGAGAATGGTTAAGTATTGTCGGGAGTGTGGGGAGCTGCCAACCTCAGGACACAGGGAAGGGGACAAGGAGACTGACCTTCCCAGTGTCACTGTCAGTGACAGGGCTATGCAGGATGTAGAAGCACCCCAGGAGAAAGACAAGAAAGTGTACCTGAGGTTGTGGTAGGGCTTGACTCTGAACTGCAAGCCCACATTTTGAGTGATTATGTCCCAGCCAGTGGTACTATTTAGAAACCACATTGAATCCTTATGACCTGGCAGAAGTGAGTCACTGGGGCTGGGCTTTGAAGGTTATAGCCCAACTCTTGTTCCCAAGGGTTCTTTCTGTTTCTTGGTTCATCATGATGTAAACAGCCTTCCATGCTTTACAATACAGGAATCCTTCAAAAGTTCCACCTGAAGTACTTTCTCCCTGTACTCTTTGCTTTCTGTCAACTTGGCACAAGTTGGGGTCATCTCAGAGGAGGGAACCTCAACTGAGCAAATGTCTCCATCAGATTGACTTGTGTGGGGCTTTTTCTTGATTGATGATTGATGTGTGAGGCCCTGCCCACTCTGAGTGGCTCCACCCTGGGCAGATAGTCCTGGGAGGTATAGAGTAGCTAACCATGAGCCCTAAGAGAAAGCCAACAGTCACCATGTCCCCAAGGCCTCTGCTTCAGTTCCTGGCTTCAGGTTCTTGCCTTGACTTCCTGCCCCGAGTTTCCTCCATGATGGACTGTAAGCTTTGAGATTAAATTAACCCTTTCCTCCCCACATCACTTTTGATCGTGGTATTTACCACAGCAATAGAAAGCCAGCAAAGAGGTCCCTTTACCAGTTTCCTCCGAGCATCTTGCAGCACAAAAGCATCTCATGCTGTTAGCCTGGATTTCAGAAAAAGCTCCCTGAAGATACTTCCTTAGTCCTGATAAAAGCTGAGCAGGCAGGATCCAAGGCAACAAGAAGAGGGCACACAGAACCGCGACTGAAACAGATAAAGACAAGGGGGCATGAACACCGTGGTGTGCGTGGGTTGATGGAGATGGCAGAGTATGTCATACAACACTGGGAGTGCTGGAGACAAGGCTGCCCACCTAAACAGGACTAATTCATAGAAAATTTCACTCTGTCCTGTAGCTGATGGGCAGCCATGAGAGGTTCTGATTTGCTAGTAAACCATTTTCTTGCCTTTGGACATACGTTTTAAACCCACCAACAAGGAGCTTTGTAAGTAGGTGCTTAGAATTAAAGGTTTTAATGGCAAAGGGGGAATGTGGTCTTTGCTAGCTGACTTCCTCACTGAGGACACGGTGGAGTTGGGACATCACAGGTGCACAGCAGAGAGGCAAGGGAAGTAGTACTGTCCGTGTGGCAGCTACAATGACAACAAGAACAGACTCTGCTCCTACCCTTAAATATGCTCAAGGAAGGTGACCTTGAGAAAAGCAAAATGACATTTGGCCTGCTTTTATGTGTCAGTGGGAAAAGTACACCATATGGAAACCAAAGAGAGGCCTTTCTGCTTTAAAAAAAAATTATTCTAATTCCCTGCATATTTTATGCAGGGAAAAGAACTAAATTAAAATGAGTAAGAATAGCCTACAAGATCCTTAATTGATAAGGAAAGAAGAGCTCATTTAGTTAGTGGCTGTCTTGAATAATATCTACCGGAAAGGGTGTAATCTAAAGATGCCTGCGGATCAAGACAGAAAGAACCCGAGAAATAAGGCAGCAGTCAAGAAGAATTCCATAAATTAAATCATAGTTTGAAAGGATGAAGTCATGTTAACGCTCATTACCATATTTTAATTTCATGGTGATTAAAATTATAATGTAGCATGTATTGCCACTTAATTGATCTGCCAACACCAAGTATTTGCAAGTTTCTTTTTGTTCTCTGAAGTCATAAACTATCTATTCTCTGCTGCATAATTTCAGGGGTAATTTTAAACCATAAATATTTCTCTTTATTAAAATTCTCAGGAATTAGAACCTAGATCTCTATTTATTTATATCTGCTTTGGCGAGAGGCCAGGAAATTCATTTTCTTACATTTTGAATTCTACAAAATTAAAGTGCTAAAGAACGTTATCTATTAATCTTCATGCTGCCTTTCCTGACAGTTTTACAGTTTAATCGAAATGTTCGAGGTCTCTGGGGGAGCAAGTTAAACTCTGTCCCTTGAAGACTGGGCATTTCGCCTCGAGTAGAAGCTTCTTATTGAAGATGTGGAACCATGCTCCTGTCAAGCCATGAGCAGCCTTACAAGGATGGCCTGCCCCCGGCTGACACCAGCCCCTAGGGCTTTCAGCTCACTCTGCCCCTTACTTTACACTCACTTCTGCAGATAGATACTGTCCCTCTGCTGTCCTTAAGATGGCCCATCATGGAGCTGACCCTTTTGAATGGAGACCAACCCTGGCTCTCAGGTGCCTAAGAGCCCAGCCACCCTGGCTCGGATGGAGTAAATGGTGCATATGTCACTCGGAACCTCACGAGTCTCTTCAGATAAGAATTAATTTGGCAAATCGCAAAACTTTCCAGGGACAATACCTTTCCTAATGACTCCCTACTCCTTTGACATCCCGTTGCCCTGATTAATGGTCATTCAAATTGGCCACCTGGCATAGCTCACTGTCAAAATAAAAAAGGAGATGGTTTCAGAAGGCTCTTTCTTTTGTGTAGTGGAACACCCCAGCTCTGTCTCTGTGATGGTCTCCTTCCCCCCCCTCGCCCCCTGTGACAGTTACAAGCATAGATAGTACCTGAATCCTAACACATTAGTGGCCCCCACTCTGCACTTGTATTTCAGGCTTTAAATTAAATACATGCTGCAACTAGCTCCTCACGCTTTTTCAGAACTATTGAAGGATGGTCAGGTACTTTAAGTGAACGACCTGCAGACAGTTGAGCCTTTATTATGTACTACCTGGAGGTTGCGGGGGCAAAGAAACAGCTTATTTTAAAAACATTATTGCAAAATTATGAGCAAAGAAATGGAATTTCTATGCTAGGCATCCCTGTGAATTTGATCATTTTCTCGAAATTTTTTGAATCTGGCTCTTGTGTAACTTAGCATTGAACACACATGAAGCTCATACACAAGAACATACCACAGACATTCTGTAATGTCTATAAACAGTTGGCTGCAGGAACAAGGACACAATCAGAATGACACAGCCTTAAGAGCTTACTAGCTGCAGACAAGGGATGATGCTCACATCCCTAGGTAGGAAGAGGAGCCAGGGAGCCAGTGTCAAGCAGTAAAGAGCTTCATAGTCCCCCAGTTCCTCCTTTGTGTGCCACTGTGGACTCCACTGAGTCCCCAAGCAGGGTCCAAACTCATGTAGCATCTGGATGGCTCCAGCCTCTCAGATGAACTAGCATGGCCTCTGAATACAATCTGAGACACAAAGAGAATGGAATCCATTGCTCTCCAGCAACCCCCTCAAGATGGTGATGGTGCCATTATGGATAATTATTTACCCAGTCTCTGATATCTGAGTGCCTAGGTTCAAATCCCAGCCCTAACATACCTCCCAAAGCTCTGTAAATCTGGGCTGACTATTGTTCTCTTCATGACCAACTTCCTCATCAGTGGAATTGATCAAGTGATTCTCTCTGGTTCAATACTAAGTTTGGACAAGATGAAGAGGTCGAGGGATAGAGAATGAAAGGAAGCTAGCTGACTTCCTGAGAGCCCAGACATCTCCACACATTCTTGGGTCTACAGACAGCCTGAGGAATCTTCTCTAGGTCTCTCTACCTCCATCTCCACAATTCTTTCCAACTTTTCCAGTGCCTGCTCTTAGTCATGAGGCATAGTGTAGTGTCTTACACTAGGAGGTCCAATCATTTTCCGGATTAAATCCTTACACTTGAATTAGACACAGGCAGCTCTCATTACATCTCCTCCTTCCCCCACCTTTTCTCAATGGCATTGTTCTGGCTGGTTTTGTGTCAACTTGACACAAGCTGGAGTTGTCACAGAGAAAGGAACTTCAGTTGAGAAAATGCCTCCATGAGATCCAGCTGTAAGGCATTTTCTCAATTAAGATCAAGGTGAGCGGGCCCCTTGTGGGTGGTGCCATACCTGGGCTGGTAGCCTTGGGTTCTATAAGAAAGCAAGCTGAGCAAGCCAGGGGAAGCAAGCAAATAAGTGACATCCCTCCATGGCCTCTTCCTGACCTGCTTGAGTTCCAGTCCTGATTTCCTTTGGCGATAAACAGCAATGTGGAAGTATAAGCTGAATAAACCCTTTCCTCCCCAACTTGCTTCTTGGTCATGATGTTTGTGTAGGAATAGAAACCCTGACTAAGACAGGCATTGTCCCTTTATTGTCCTGTATATGTACTGTTCTTCATCTCTAGCTCATTTTCCTGTCCCAACCCCTGCTCTCTGTCTGACACAAGGCCAGCAGTCATTCAAGGTCAAAGTGAAATATCTACCTCAAGTTCAAGAGCAGGGTTTGAGGCTATTGGTTGCTCCCTTCCACTGTTCAGATGTTCCTCTGTTGTAGTGCTATGTCTACGTGCACTCACTGTGGTACATTCAACCTTAGCCAGATGCAAGGCAGGACCTCAGGTCCCACTCACCGGTAGAGCCAGGGCAGGTGTGCACACAATGCCTGGTGAACGGCTCCGATCACTGAAGCACTCATAACTCATGGGTAGTTTGCAAGGATTATTATGTTCTAACCCCCTCAGGTTGAAACTTGCTCATGTTTAGACACACAGAAGAAAGTATGAAATATGGTTGCCATGGAAACAAACTTGGAAAGGGGTTTTTCTTTTCTCCTTTGTGTAAATGTACGGGTCCTATCTCGCAGCTAAGCCATACACACAATGGCACTGAAAGTGTGGCTCTGTTCCTGAGGTGCTCTGTGGCAGTCAGCACACTAGGTATCTTACCTTTCATTTGATTTTCTATCAGACATCCTCATTGGAAAGTAGAGTCATTTATACCTTTTTATTTGTTCAATGACGGATTCCTAGTGACTCATATAACCTTAACACAGAGAGGCCATTCAGTAAATGTTACTGAATGAATACACATTCCTATATTGACAGAGTAAATAGAGTCTCCAACTTACCCAGAATTCCACAGGCTGAGGAGTCAAGGCACAGCAGAAAACAATCACAGACTACATCAAGAAGACAGTCTAGGTGTGTGCCTTGAGCCATACATTTAAGATGCGCTTCTCTCTTGGCAAAATGAAAATAAGACAGGTCCCAAGTTGGTGTAGGTTAATGGATAGAGTATGCTTTAATGATACTATGGCTCATGCCTAACGCGCATAGTTCTCTTCTAGTCCCTGATATAATAAAAACAACTGAGAACCTTAAACTTTTAGTGATAGCATCATTCTGTACCCAAAGCAGATCTCAGATGAAAGAACTCAAGGATTAGTAAGAATTCAGGATGGGGTAGAGGAATGGAGTAAAGAAAACTCACCCCTTCCAAAGGCTCAGGGAACTCTGTGGAAGAGTGGGCAGACAGATTGTAAGAGTCAGAGGAAGTTGTATGTCTGTAGTGAAACTGCATTTTCTAAACATGAAAGGTTCATCGTACACACATGAATTCACAGTGGCTGTGACTGCATGCCCGAGACCTGCACAAGATCAAGCCAGCCAAAATCACAGCACAGATTAGTGGGGGACTTATAAAGTCACTCCTGCATCTATGAAGCTGTTGGGAATTGATGGCTGATGGAGGAAGGAGAGTCATTTTTCTTCAGAGATACAGCCCCTGGGAGGCTACTCATGCTCTAGTAGATGATTATCTTAGCTAAGGTTTCATTGATGTGAAGAGACACCATGAACAAGACAACTCTTATATAGGACAACATTTCATTGGAGCTTACTTACAGTTTGGAGGTTTAGTTCATTATCATCATGGTGACATATAGGCAGACATGGTGCTGGAGAAGGAGCTAAGAGTTATACATCTTGGTCAGAAAGCAGCAGAAGTGACTGTGAGCTTCACTGGGTGTAGCTTGAGCACATGAGACCTCAAAGCCCACCCCCACAGTGGCATACTTCTTCCAACAAGGCCACACCTCCTCACAGTGCCTCTCCCTATGGGGCAAAAATTAAAGCACATGAGTCTATAGGGGCCATTCCTATTCAAACCACTGCAACAATCCTTTACCCGTGCACACAGAGTCAGCACTAAGTAGTGTCAGGAGAGAGAAAGAGAGAGAGAGAGAGAGAGAGAGAGAGAGAGAGAGAACATGCAGGTGGAAGGGGGAAGTGAGAGGAATGGGGAAGAAGTGAAGGGGAGGGGTTGGAGTAGATTTGATTAAAATATTTGCATTTATGAAGTTATCAATAAAAAGAATCTGACTTTGTTCTGTAAGGAGCCTCATTTTATTCAAAGTGCTTCCTATGGCCCTTCCTGAAAAGGCCAGGGTTTAGTGTAGGGTCCATCAAAAAGAGGCTATTCTTGTAGACAGCAGCCCGAGGCATGATCTTTGGAGGAATTGGGGGTATGAACTCTCCTTGTCACCCATTCCTCCCAAGTCACTACAGAGTGTTGATCTGAGACATTGTTTATTGAGCTTGGAAATACTGTGACCTGCCCTCGTGTTTAATGCCTAACAGCTGTGCCCTCATTTATCAAATCTCTG
Source organism: Mus musculus (assembly GCF_000001635.26). Lineage (NCBI taxonomy): Eukaryota > Metazoa > Chordata > Mammalia > Rodentia > Muridae > Mus > Mus musculus. The sequence continues at coordinate 113,729,030 of NC_000073.6, read as the reverse complement.
TGCAGTGTGGTCAATTGTCTTTCAGTGGGATTGGGGTGGGAAGCAAGTAGACACTGAAAAACTGGACCATGCTTAGATGCCCAAAGTTTCTGCTGAAATGGAACAAAAATACAAAGTTTTCCTCAATGCTTATGATTGTCAGGGCAAAAATAAATGTGGTCTCCCTTGTGATATGAACTTTCTCAGAAACCCTATGATTCTGATTTTGCAGCCACTTTGCAAGGGCTGCTGGCATTTCTATGTCTAGAAAGAACCGGGCGGGGTCAAGCATGGGAGAAAGTACCATACCAACTGCTGAAGAACTATGGACTAGTACAGTTAAGTCATTTCTTCACAACTCTTCCTTTGGAAGATGAGGAAAAGAAAGCACAGAGAAATAAAATCAGGTGTCTCAAAATGAACCAAGTCCCAAATGCAAGCCTTTGTTGATAAATCCCTCAGTTCTGCACACTCAGCACGGAGCACATGCTGGGTAGCTTACCCAGTGTTACCTGGGGTTGGGCCAACAGTCAAGTGTCGAGAAAGAACAGATAAATCACTCACGTCCTGATCTGTCTACTACAGCCTGTTCTCAGCCAGCGAAGGCTGCAAAGGCTGGGTGACTTCAGTTATCAATCCTAAAGATTTTCTCTACAATCAGATTAAAGTGACTGCAAGAAGGTCCTCATGTCATGAGTGAGACAATTCACACGAACACGCTGCAGATTGTAACATATTCCCAAATCCTGGAACAACTGCTGATTATTAGAGCCATCAGGCTGAATGGGGTAGTATGACCAGACGGATGTGTCAGGATCAAATGTCACATTTGGACAGCTGTGGAACAGAGCTCAGTGAGTCCACCTGCTTTGTCAGCTGCTCCATGGACTCCTGTCCCTGACTTCAAAAGAGGCAAGCCCATGGATAAGCTTGCATAGCTAGAGCAGGGAAAATGGTTTGTACGTGGGGTTTCTCTAAGGAGTTACTATTACTAGGGCTAAAATATAGTGCTGTCAAACACAGGGAGAATTGAGCAAAGAAAAAATTACCTATTAAACTACCCTTGTAGGAAATAGTGGATTTGTTCAGTGGAAGGACCTTCCAAGCATGCTTAAGGCACTGGGTTCAATGGCCAGGGTAACAAAACAAACCTAACCTTGGAAACAAATACTGTCAAAATGGTGGTGTTTCAAAAGTCCGCAATCAATAAGCACACTCAAATTTTTCAAAGCTGGTAGTCTGCCTTGGAGGTGTAGACCTGTAGCCTTAGCTTTGTGGGAAACTGGGCCACTGTGGTGTAGTTGTATCAGTGCCATGCTGTCTGAACATACATGGGGCCCCAGGATGCTCTTTTCCCAAAAGATACAAGTTCAAGACCTGGCTGGACAACTTAGTGAGACACTGTCTCAGATTTTTCCTGAAAATAAAAAGAAAGAAAGAGCTCTCAAGATGTGTCTTGGTGGTAGTATGTTTGCCTAGTATGTGTAAGAACACTGGGTTAAATCCCTAGAGCACACACTCACATGTGCATCCATGTACACATGTACATAGACATATAGACATACACACATGTGCATGTATGCACACATGTACATACATAAAATACATGCTTATACATAAATATGCATTAACACACATACACATGCACAAATGCACACATTTAAACACACATGCACTCAGGTATGCACACAAAAGCAGTATCTTTAAATAAATAACATTACTTAGCAGATCTTTTTCAATCAGTGCCTTATTCATTATTTCATTATTTAAAAAAGAATAAAGTCCTAGAAGTGGATTTGTAGAGAAGGACTACAACTGTGGACACTCCTCAGGAGGGAAAATCCAAGGTGGTTAGGAGCATGTGACTGGGTTCTAGTCTCACAAGTACCACCTGAGAAAGCAGACCTCACCACACCTGAACTGCCATTTAAAATAGTCGAGGATTAGGGGAACTTTATCAAAAATCAGGGTAATTATGTGCATTCAAAACAAATTACCATGATATATTTAATTAACTACAAAGAGAAACTAGTCCTTATAGTGGAAAGACACTGTGGACACTGGGCTAACAAAGAATTCAACACAGTGATGGCAGATGACATCATGTTTGTCTTGAATGATGTATGGGAAGGGCACAGCATTGTTTCTGAGATATTCCTACCAAAAATGAATACCTGGGATCTAATCAGAGATACAACAGGTAGATCCAAGTTGAGAGACATTTAATGAAATAAAAGATTGTGTTCCTAAAAAAATAATAAAATAAAATGTCAATGTCACAAGGTAGCAACGTTTCCTAATTTCAGTTGTAATTGAATCTTTGTTCCATTTACATTGTCTGGCTGCTGCTGGAGCAGGGAGACTCGCTGGAGTTTGCAGCCTTTCCTGGTATGCCATGATTTTATACATTAAGAACTAATGTCAACTGCTTCCAACTCCAGTTTCAAAAGATATATAATCACATTGTCTGCAAATAACAGTAATTTTGTCTCTTCATTTCCAGCAATCCTCCTTATTTCTGCCCCACGTCTTCTCAAAGCAGATATAACTCACAGAACAGCTCTGCGGAGTCATGGGGACAGACAGCCGCTCTGCTCTCTCCATCCTGATAGGAGCTGTTCTACTGTTTTAACATGAAGGAAGACATGGGCTCTCCACCTGAGATGCTTCGTGTTGAGTAGCCTCCTGTGTCTGTCGCCTGTCCTACTGATGTGACAGAATACCTGACAACAAGCAAATTTAAGGGCAGGCTCATCTGGGGGGGAAGGACTGGCGGCAGGCACGTGAGCAGCTCGTCACGTGGCATCCGCAGCCAGGGAGCAGGAAGAGATGTACAGTGGTGCACGGCTCACTTCCCACAGCTGATTTGTTACAGGACCGCACCAGTCCTTGGAATGGTGCTGCCCATAGTCAAAGTGTCTTCCTACCTCAGCCTGCCTAACCTAGAAATGTCCTCGCAAGCATGCCCAGAGGCTTGTCTCCCAGGTGACTCTAGACCCTGCTGGCAAGCACTATTAGCCTTCACAGTCCCAGCCCTAGTTTTCTCTGAAGGTTTCTTTTTTCTCAGTCATGCATGAATATTGGATTTTGTCTGAATGCTTTTTTGTCATCTATTGCTAATTATCATGTGGTTTTTCATATTGGAGACACTGAAAAGCTGTCAGGACGTTAATAGACTTTCCCCCCTTGCTTCCCTAGAACAAAACCGGTTCAGTTGAGGTAGGTCACTCCCTGGTGCTTTATTTTGCTGTTATTATGTTTTGCCCTCTGAAAGTTCCCTGGCAGGTTGTATTGTACAAACTTAGTTTAGCTGAAACTATGTTCCAGAATTCTCTTTATAGAGCTCTAGATTAACTAGGCCACAAGAGACAATTGAGATTAATGAGTGTGTCAACTGGAATAGTGGTACATGCCTTTAATCCTAGCCTTGGAGAGGCAAAGGCAGGAAGACTGGCACAAGTTTGAAACCAGCCTTTTCTCCACAGGCCAGCATTAGCCACAGAGTGAGACTCTGTCTTAAAGTGGGGGGAAAGACTTAAACCAGGATCCCTGATCTTCACACTCACAAGGTTGGTGTAGGACACCAGAACCCGATGCCACTCATCGGGTGCCATGCTCCTTGGCCAGCACAATGAGGTGAGACAGCAAGTATGCCTATAGTTCTTCTAGATCTCATTGGGCAATGCTTTCAACTTCATCCTTTTCTGAGCTAGTTGTGATTTAGGAAGGACAGCCACTTGCCAACAGAGCTCACTCCAGGGATACTTAGCAATGATCACTGATGTCGGTCCCAATCTGTCTGTGGGGTTACAGTTCTCTTGTTCCCAATTCCTGTCCGTCTCCCTTTCTGCACACCTTGCTAGCTTTAGGTTCCAACCTCCCTAAAACCAAATCAGCAACTCATATATAAGCTGTTTAAACAACTCCCACAATTCCCAAAGGGCCAACCCACGGTATACATCCCTATTTTATGTAGTGCAGCCCAACTGGTCTTTATCCTCTGATCAAAGCCAGATCAGAACACTGCTTAGGAGCGAGGTTATCTAAATATACTTCATATTCTCTGTTGGTTTCATAACATCTGTTTGTGACATTCTTACCACTCTTGCCTCGGGGCTAATCTGTTGCACTGGGTCTTACCTGACCTGTGTTGGGCTTGGTCAGTTTATGCATTGATAGAAGACTTTCTTCATTCAGTCTCTCTGTGCCAGCCTGGGCCATACCGTTCTAGCTGTGACTCTATTCTCTGGGTCAAGGGTCCTGGCTTGGCAGCTCCACCTTAACAGAAACCTTCACCTCTCTAGAAATACTTCTCTCCATGGATTAAATGTCTGTTACAATGTAGCCACTTATCCCTCCTTCAATTTGGCAACAACCATCTATCCTCTCATGTTTTCTGGAGTCTGGAAGCTGGATGCTCGGTGGTTCTGGCTTAGAGTCTGTCTTGAAATATTAATCAAGGTGTCTACTGAGACTGATGTCCTCTGGAGGCTCAGCTGGGGTTGATCCAAGAGCAGTCCACAAGGTCCGTGGCAGGAGGCCTCAGGATCTACCCTGTGGTAGGTACTTAATAGTACTGAAGTGAAGAGACGGTCACAATCCCCTACTCCAAGAAAATACTATTTAAGAGGAAAGCCATGTGTAATTGAATTCCAGGTCAACACTTTCACGTACATTAGTCATTGCCACAGAGTCAACAAGTCCAGGCTATGTAGGCAGAGAAGAATCAGACTGCAAGAGAAGAGTACTTTAAAAAAAATTGTGAACAGAGTTCAAAACTACCACACTTTGGAGTTTGAGAGATGGTTCAGTCAGTAAGGATTTCCGCCATAAGCAAGAGGACTTCAGCTCACATCTCCAGCACCTGTGTAGAGTGGGGCAGCATGAGCCTCTAGCCCTGGTACTGGGAAGACAAGAAGAAGGTCCCTGGGGCCTTCTGAACCAGTTTAGCTGACTCAGCAAGTTCAAGGCTTAATGAGAATCCCTGTCTCCAAACATAAGGCAAAAACTAGTAAATGAAAACAGCAAATGTCAACCTCAGGTTTCCATGTGCACACCCCTCCCCGACACACACATGTACCCATAAATAAACACACAAATGCATTTCTAAAAACGTCCACACCCTTTCAGGCCTGGGGTGGCACCAGCTTTCCATTGTTGCTGGTCCTGTGTACCTCAACATACATGAATTGTTTTAAACCTTTAGTTGAACTCTAAAATAAATTCTCTCACTTAATTACTGTAGTTAAACATATTTGAATGTATGTTGCTCCCAAATTATAGTGAAATATATTTGGGGAGTGAGGAATGCATGAATAGATATAAATTTAGCTGTCCATATCTAAGGGCTCCAAAACACAAATTAAGTCAGCCAAGGATCAAAAGTATTTGAGGGAAAAATATGTTTTGTATTGAGCATGCCCAGATATTTTTTTCTTGCCATATTCCTCAAATAATGCAAGAAACAACTATTTATGTAATATTTATATTGCAGTTGCTATTATATGGAATCTAAAAATGACTTAAAACAGGTTGATTCAGGTTATATGCAAATATCACAGCATTCTATATAAGCATCTTGAGCATCTTTGGTCTTGGCTTTGGACTTAATCCACCCAATTACATGCTTCTCTCTTTGGCACTGAAATTTCAACATTTTTATTTTTTTGTCATTACTGGACAGTGAAGAGACGTGGCTGCCTAGATTACTGAGAAAGAACGTAGATCTCTGAACAGGGATCATAGGGAAGGCAGACCTACATAAGGAACATGAACTGTGGTCTTAACTGAGCAGCATGAGCTTCTAGCCCTGGTACTGGGAAGGAAACAAGAAGGTCCCTGGCTCTGGGCCTTTCCATGCTCTGTGATAGTGACCTTGTCAGAGTTGCAAGGTGCTGGGGCTCCATCCACGTATAATGCTATAGACAGCAATCCACCAACACTGGTTTCTGTTACTATTGCTTTGTATTTAACCAGCTGCCTTACCCTGACTCTAATATCAGAACAAGAGGACAAAAGTCTACACTCCTGGGGCAGTTTCACTGACATTTAGCTAGTTGTCATCTTGTCCTAGATTCTAGCTGTCACTTGTCAGTCCTTGTTCAAAGATTTGAACTCGTATTGGTGACATTTCCTCTGTCTTCACAGGTTTTACTCGGAGAGGGCAGGAGGTTGTATCAGGGGGAACCAGCCAACCATTTTTTAAACCAGAACACTTGTATCTGATTTTCAGAATATCTGCTTCAGTGTGATTCAAGTTAGGAGGAGATTGACACTATAATTCAATTGCTGTGTAGAAATAACCATTAATGTACTTTTTGGTTCTGCCTGGGCACTTTCTTAATGGCCTCAAAAGACTTTGGTGAAATATTTCAGAGAAACGTTTCAGACTTCTCAGAAGTCCATTTGGGAGTCTTGGTTTTCTTTTTCTTCCCCCCCCCCACCCCCCCGCCCCATGTGCCATCTTTCTGAATTGCGGCTGATCTGTTCTTTAAACCAATCACAGAGTCATCTCTAATACAGGGTTCTGGCTCTAACCAGAGTTCCTTTCAAAATGGAAGTCAGACAGGTACTGTGCTTTTTAAGTTGAACCTGAGTTCCAAAACCACCCTTGTCCATTAGTCTGACTGATCTTTGAATAACCCAGACAAGAAAAGAATAAGGCTATACATCGAGGGCTGTAGTCCTGTCTGGGGCTTGGTGGTTCTACCAGCCTAGGAATGGAAGCAGCAGCCTTGTATGAGGAGGAGGCTATGCTCATGAATAATCAGCCAAGTGCAATGGAAGAAGCCCTTGAGTAACAGCCAGGAAGAAGATGGGGGTTTCATCCTGACACCCAAGTGCACTGGCACATTATGTAACTTCCCAGAGTTTCAGTTCTCTTATTGTGTCCTGAGGGTACACATCCTTAGCCACATCTCCTTTAGCCTTCTCAGAGAGCCACTGAGACGGTAGGAAAGGGGTTAGAATTGGTGAAGGGGGTGATTAAAATACAGATTCTGCTCACTGTGTAGCTTTCTTGGCACTGCAGTTTCCTAATCTGTAAAGGGACAGTAATAGCACCTAAATTGAGTGTTGTTTTAAGCATTAAATGAATCATATGCATCAGAGTTACACTTAGCCCAGTTCTTAACCCAAGATAGCACCTAGTAAACGGTATATACCTCATACGTGGCCCATCTTCTTTGAACCCATTCAGTTTTGTCTCTACGTTCACCAAAAGCCTAGACTCAGCCAATACTGTATCTTCCTAATACATTTCCTAGCCCAATGAGTCCAGCTCTGAAAGGATTAGGAAACACAGTAGGTTCCTTACCCACAGGTTTGTTTCCTATGGTTTCAGTTGACCACAATCAAAAGATAGTCATGGAAAATTCCAGAAACAAAAAGTTTGTGAATTTTCAATTATCATCCTGAGTAGCCTGATAAAGTCTCTCCGTGTCACTTCTTTCTGCATGGGATATGCACCATCTTTCTGTTCACTCTAGCCATGTAGTATATGCTACCAACCTTGTAGCAGTTTGGAAAGAGACAGAGGCAACACTCACATAACTGCTATTATAGTATATTATTGTAATTGCTTATTTTATTGTTAATCTTATACTGGTTATAATTTATAAACTAAATATTGTAGATATGTCTATAGAGTGGGGAAAACCAGAGTTTATCCAGGGCTCAGCTGGATATGAACAGAGCTTCTACGGGTGTCTGGGATGTACCTCTCCTAGAGAAGGGGCAATCCTAAACTAAGTTGGCATTAATGATTTCATAGAGATGCAGATGAAGAGGTGCAATAGCAGCAACAATAATACGAACAAATACAGTTGATTGATTCTCAGTGTGCTCTGGGCTCAGAGCTGAGTGTCCCCATAGATCTCGAACATCATCAGATACAGGTTCAGCACCACCTGAGCCACTTTCTCTCAGATATCTTCCCCTACAGCTCTTCCCTTTAGAGCAGGGGCTCTCAACCTTCCTAATGCTGTGACCCTTTAATACAGTTGCTCATGTTGTGGTGGCCCCCAACTATATAATTATTTCTAGTCCTACTTCATAGCTGTAATTTTGCTATTGTTAAGAATCATAATGCAAATATCTGTGTTTTCTGATGGTCTTGGGTGACCCCTGTGAAAGAAAGGGTCATTCAATCCCCTGAGGAGGTCATGACCCACAGGTTGACAACCACTTTAGAGGAAAATCAACTTTCTGAGGAATCTCTGTTTCCTTTCTTGGCTTTTTCACTACACTTTTGAAAAATCTCCTCTGTTGTTCCAAGCAATTCTGTACTCCCTCAAAATGCATTCTCAGTAAAAACAAGCAGGAGAGGCAGACTGCCTGCTCTTCTCCTCAACTCCAGGATGCCCTAGTTGGCTCCACTGATCTCATCCCCTCCTCCACCAGATTATTTGAGGTCCTAGGAGGGTGTTCTTCACTGACCATGCAGTCGGGAGGGATGGAATTTCAATCTCACACTCAACTTCACCTCAGGTGCTTAATTCAGTGCCCAGGACCGGTCACCCATGAATATCTAAGAACTGAACAAATGTATGATCAAACCATCATGACAGAGAACAGAAGGAACGAGAGGCTTGACAAAGACAGCAGCAATGTACTGCGGGAGGCTGGCCAAAAGGAAGCAAGGCATTTTTATGGATGAGACAGACTTGACCTTGAAGGACTTTAACAACTAGAGAACAGAGATAAGAAGATTTTAAGGGGAGAGAGATATATCACAGCAGAGTCATCAGATCATATGAGTGGCTGCTGGGTGGAGAGAGATCACTGAAACAGCCTGCAGTGTAGAGGCTTGGCGCCTGAGCGCTGGGGATCTCTAAGCCTCCAGGGACAAGAAAGGACGCAGGGATGGTGCTGGGGAGCCCGAGAGACCTAGCTCAAATGAAGACTTGACTACCCTGTTGAAGTTTTGACTTTATTTGAGGACAGGAGGGAAATCTACCTTGGATAGTCTCTGAGGAGTGATTGGATTGCTCAGATGTATCTGTTAGAAGATGGTTCTGCTAGGGACCGTTCAGGAGGCAGAGCGTGGAGACAAGGTCAGTGAGGGAGGAGAGAGGGGCAGAGCACACACTCTATCTTCTACAAGATGTCCTGCTCATCTCCTCTAGAACGGTTATTTTGAACCTTGTTTCCATTTCCACTTGATTCAGGAATATTTGTCAAATGAAGGAGGAGAGCATCGTCCCTGCTCTGGGTACGCACTGCTAATACACGGCCATAGAGAGGAAGTTAGTTAACACAAAAGATACACCATGGATGTTCAAACTGATCAGGGTTAATAAGTCTACTCCAATTGAATGGATCAAGCCTCCACTTTGAGAGGAGAAAGAGGAAGAGAAGAACGCTCTTCAGACCCTGGAGCCTCTCCATCACTGTCTGCAAAGAAGTTCTGAGTAGGGGTTTCTGTCACTAGGAGTTGGTCTCACACAGTGATAGAGATGTCTTATTTCTGTGGTTCTGCATGCTCTAGAAATACATTAGATATTGTCAAAGAGACAAGAGACAAAGAGAGAGCTATATCTTGTCTCTTTGACAATATCTAATGTATTTCTAGAGCATGGAGAACCACAGAAATAAAGCATCTCTGTTACTGTGTGGGACCAACTCCTCCTTCTGAAGCTCACAACCACCTTCAGGTGTCTGCTTGTGGGCACCATGTGTTCCTCAGTCCTTTGGTCACAGATTCCCTATGCCAGTCTAGGACTTGTGGTTAATTCTGATATTATGTCACCCCAGTGCAGATCTGCCCTGTTCTGACTGCAGGCAAAGCTATCTCCTCCCTCTTTGTGTTTTACAAAGCCATCTGAAGTGGTAGGTGGGACAGGAATGACAAGCCCATGGCTGCACTTCCCCAAACACTCTCAATCTCGTCTGTTTCTGGAAGTTAAACAGGGTCAGATCTGGATGGGTAAAGGAGAGACAGCTTGACAATATGGCAGGAACAGATGTAGGAGTCAGAGACAGTGAGTATGGGAGAACAAGTCTGAAAAAATGGTTGGTGGTGTTTTGTATTTTCTTTATCCATTTTCATGTATGTGCAGTATATGTGTGTGTGTGTGTATGTGTGTGTTTAAGACCAAGACTGACACTGGGAGTCATCCTTGATTGCTCTTCCACCTTATTTGATGCAGAGAGGGTCTGTCTCTTAATCGAACCCAGAAGTCACTGATACTGTTAGTATGGATCTGAACTCTGGTCCTCACAATTACATAGTAAGCACTATATAACTTAACTACTGAGTGATCTTCTCAGCCCAGATTATATTTCTAGTATGGTAAGGATAATGATTTTATCTGAAAGACATATTACAGGTACTAATTTAGAAAAAAAAAATCCATGTCCTACCAGAGTCCTTTCTCCAACCATTAGCACCAGGAAGAAACACTTGCATGTGCCCACCACACACATGCACGCCCACAAATAAATATACATGCACATTCACATGTTCTCAAACACATACATGCACACACACACACAAATCAAGCACACAGATGCACTCTTGCATACATGTGTTCATGCATACACACATATACACAAAGGCATGCATGCATGCATGTGTGCACACATACTCCAGATAAAAGAATATGCCAAAGCAAGTAAAAAATGCTGTCAGGTTTTACTGCTTGCTCTTTCTTCAAAGCCCAAACTCAAATCATCTCTCACCACATAGTGGTCGCAAGGAGGAGAGAATCCCAAAGAGACCTAGAAGACCTAAGACAGACAGGCAGATTGCTGGCTCTTGCTGCCTTAGATACATAGGAGGAAAAGAAAGATGAGAGGCAGGTGGTCAAACCTGCTTAGAAGAAGGCCCTGAATCAAGGAACCGCCAAACAGGGAAACAATTGGTGGGAATTGATCCTACCAGTACCATGACTTCGTAAAGGGTGGTAAAATGCAGAGCCCAAGTCAAACACACCCCATTTCTTGTTTGCTTTTGAGACACAAACAAAAAAAAATATTTTTACATTTTTTAAATTCAGTCATTCTTTGCTTAATGATGGATATGTTTCAAATGCATTTTTAAGGTGTTTTGGTTATACAAACGCATGAATCTACTTACACAGATCTAGATGGTATAAATTACTACACACACAGCTGCTGTACATGCCGTTCACTGTCAGCTGTAAGGCTACACTATAAGTATATTGGCAAAGTATGAAGAAAATAATATTTCATGACAAGTAGAAATTAACACTTTACTATCTAAGTATAAAACTGCACTGGGGCACAGTCATGCCCACTCCGTGAGAAATCGACTATCACTCCTTTTAGCTTGGACAGAGAAGGTGTCGCTCACAAAGCCTGCCTGGCCCTTTATTGACAAACATCACCAAACCTTTTTCTGAAGCAATGTTGGTGTCATCCACATAAACATACCCTTATTAGATTTTAAAGATGTGACCCATCTATTTCTCTTTGCTGCCAGAAGCAAGAAACAGCAGAGAAAGGAGAAAGCTGCCCCCCTTCTTTGAAGGTGTCTCCTGGTGTGGTACGTGTGTTGGGGTCCAGCTGTGGTTCCTGATCCTCCACTTCCACCTTCTTGGGCTGGGAGAGGAGGTGGTGGAGGAGAGGGAGAAGGCCTTTCCTGAGGACCTCACTGCTACAGCTCTTTTAGACGGAGGCTTTCTCTGACAGTCTTCAATGAAACAGCTCTCTGAGATGGTCTCCATTTGTACCCTTACCTTTATTTGGGGTGGGCTTGTACACATACTTTATTCAGGGTGAACCAAGGCTGTATATGTATGAACCTTGGAGAGTGGGAAGGGCTTCTTCTGAGGGTGAGGTTTCATTGGCTGAGGCTTAAGATTCTGGGGATAGCTCATTTGCATGAAGAAGCATTCCAGGAAGTTACCTGTAATTTCCTCAGGGATTATGTGAAATCCTTCAGGCAGAATGGAGGTTATGTTCTCCAGATCAGGTGGAGAAGAGGGAGCCCTGCTAAGAAAAGGGAGCCCTCCATTTTGCACAAAGCTCAGGAAAGCTACCCAGACATGGACATGGTAGACTACAACCTTAGTAGTGAGGTGCAACACCTGGGACGTAGGAAGGAGAACAGGTTTTGAGGAGGAAGGGTTGCAAATTTAGTCTTGTTGTTTTGGGGACATCCTAGAGGTGACTAGACTTTTGGCTGGATGTCACAAAGCGGAGGTCAGGATATTATATCATGCAAGCATCTGACAAGGAACTAGAAAAGCTATAGCTAAGGTTTCCTGAGGACTCGGAGAGCATCAAGAAAGGCACCGGCTAAGGGTGTCTGGGGAGGTGTTTACCTGCCGAGGCTGGCACCGAATCTGTAGATAGAACCTCTGAACCAAGTGTGAGCAGAAAATAAGGAGCCAAGAAAAGAGCCAAAGGGACATTTGAAGGAGGGGAGAAACCTGAAAGCAGTGTCAGCCAGGGGTCACAGTGACCTTGGGGAGGCCAGGCAGGTCAAATGGGGTGGAGACAGCCAAGAGTTGGTTGGACCGAAAAGGTGGTGGTGGTGTTGGGGAATGAGGAAAATGACCTGTTTCTTGTGTCATTTTTCTTCAGGGAAGGCTGGAGTCATAAAATGGGTCAGCGTGGCGTCGTCTCCTGAAGAATGAGATGGGAAGTTGGCAGCACGATGAATGGCCTTCTGCTGACCTCACTGGATGCTGACTTAGTTGTTCTCAGCGCCTTCCTGGGAGGGCAACTGGTGGTTCAATCACTGTCCAAAGCTGAGGTCTGGGCTGAAGAGGTTACTCAGTGGTCACCAGCTCTTGCTGCTCTTGCAAAGGGTTCAGTTCCCAGAACCCACATGGGGCCACTCACAACTCTGGTAACTCCAGCTCCAGGGGATCCCACGCCCTCTTCTGGACTCCATAGGCACTGCACACACGCAATGTTTAGATGGATAAGCCGATATGGCACATACATATAAATTAAACTTAAAAACATATGCTCCCCAAGACCTACTGTTTTATAAACTGCATTATTAGATCTCATAGCAGTCTATAAAGAGACCTGGATATGTTTAGGCAAAACACAGATATGGCTGGCTTATTGAGCATATGGCACCCTAGTAGTCACCAAGTGACGCTTGGAAGAAACTCAGTTGGATCACAATAACAATGACAAAAGGAATCAAGATAGAAAACTTGAGAGAGATGGCCCAGTGGCTAAGAGCACTTGATCCAAGGATCCGAATTTAGTTCTTGAAATCCAGGTCAGGTGACCCACAACTTCCTATAAGTTCTGATACAAGATCTCCAACACCCTCTTCTGGCCTCCACAGGCACCCATGCATCTGTGCCATATAGACACACAAAAACGAGAGTGCTCACTGGCACTAGCATCTAGCAAAGGCGGGCCCAGCCTTTCTCTAAGAGCCAAGGGACACAGCCAAACCCGTCCTAGCATCATGCTCTTTTTGTCAAGAACCTATAATTTCATTCATAACTTCAGGGAGATAATTATACTATACTAGTGAGAGACAACTTGATGAATAGCTGTTTATTTTCAATGAAGACGTTTTTCATGCATTGGCTGCATAATGGGGTCAGGAACATAGCAGGCTGTCACTGTCTTTTCTGTATTGTTTAGCCTCCTGGCGGGTTCTACAGGGGAAACAGAGAATTTCCTTATTTTACATAACTCAGTATCATTGACTTTGCTTAAGAGTCACATTTGACAGCAATGGCTGTAAATATTTCGCTATCATTTGTCAGTGCCTGCCAATATGCCTCACCTTCAGAATCTTCCCACCCCAGGTCCCAGCTAGCATACAGGTCAGAGTCGTCAGAGCTAGCCTCCTCTGATGGTCTGCGATGGTTTGAATGAAAACGCCCCCCCCCCCCCCCCCGGCTCATAGGGCTACAAACTACAAACAGGTGTGACCTTGTTAAAGTAGGTGAGGCCTTATTGGAGGAAGAATGTCAGTGGATGTGGGGTTTGGGGTTTCAAATGTTCAAGCCAGGCCCAGTATCACTCTCTCTTCCTGTTGCCTTCCAATCCAGATGTAGACTGGCCCCTTCTCCAGTACCATGCCTGCATGCACACTGTCAAACTTTCCCATCATGAAGGTAACAGGCTAAACCTCTGAACCAGTAAGCCAGCCTAGCCAAATGTTTTTCATTATAAGAGTTGCTATGGTCATTGTGTCTCTTCACAGCAATAGATACCTTCACTAAGATAGACTCCAAACATGCAGACACCAACATGATTTCTGGAGAGTGTCTAATCTACTCTCTGTGCTGTGTTAATTGCAAATCAAATGCAAGACGTAGACTTCTCATCTTCATTGCTCAGAGGGTTAGAACAAACACAGAATATGACCTATAAACAGGAAAGACACAATAACAGATTTGTTTAAACTAGAAAATACGTAGGCTAGAATAGCGTTAGTAGCTAAAATTTTCTATACAAGGTGCATGCTACTTGTCCAGACAATTCACATAGGTTGACTCAATAAATTCTTGACAGAAATTATGAGGTAGATAACAGCGTTTTTCACTATTTTGTACATGAGTAAATTAGCCAACAGGTGATAAAATCAGAATTCATGCTCAGAGCATTAAAGGTTTCCTGGCTGCTATTCCCATTGCTGTGGTGGACACTGTACCATGCTGCCCGGGTCCTACCTGCCCAGGACTGGGAGGCCTAGGCTGCCACTCTTTCAAAGCATACTTCTCTGAAGTTAGGCTTCCCCTCGAGTGAGCAGCCAGTGAAAGGACGTAAAGGCCCAGCCACGTGTTGCCATTTGGACAGCTTTGAAAGATCATCCATGGTCCAGAACTCTCTGAGAACTGGCCCAGCCCTTTAGCTGTGACTATGTTAACCATTCAGAGCCTACATGTGTCCAGTCTTGTTCTTTCTCCTTCTCAACAATGGTGGCAAGCAGAGCCCCCTCCAGGCTTACCTACAGAACTTAATGAGCTCCTCTAGACAGACAGACAGACAGACAGACAGACAGACAGACAGACAGACGGGGACACACACACACACACACACCCTCTGTGTGCATCTGTGTGTACAGCACACATTCTAAACATACATGTCTGTGCATGAACAGGATCAAAGCACGAGAATACAATTCCCTGTTTTCCCAGGGCTTATGGCCATGCTCCACCCTCAGGTTTCTCACCTTTCTAGAAAATTTCTGGAAAGGGCTACCTACTTTTTCATGGAGCACATGGGGTTCACACTGTAGGAGACTCTGGGGCCATTACTGACCAGAGGGTGGGGAGTTTGCCACCTGTGTTAGTTGCTTTTCTCTTTGTCATGATAGCTCTCCTGACAGAGCATCCTCAGGGAGGAAGAATTTGCTCTGGTTCACAGCTTCACAGGGTCCATCACAGTCTGAAGACAGTGACAAGAGGTGGCTCAGTCCTTGTGGGCTGGAGCATAAGCCCACCGGTCACTAATAGTTTCCTGCACTGACAAAATGAACCAATGGAAGCCAAATCAGAAGTACAAATGCAGGCTTATTAAGAAGTACGTCTAGAGCAAGTTCAACTGGTGGGGGTCACAGAAGCCATGCTCCAGGGCTAAAGCAAGGGGTTTGGGCACAGGGTGATGACATGACGACATGATGACATGTGAGCTAGAAGCTGGAATTATGCCTATATGAGGGAAAAAAGCTGAGCCCCTGGGTAGGTAACTGGAAATGTGGGGGACAGGGAGAGATGTTGTCTTATCCTGGAATTTTCTTCCTGTAAGCAGGATTTGGGGGGAAGAAGAGCAAATGGGGTTTCTTAGCTTGTGCAGGAGGTAAGCAAGGATTCCAGCCAAACAGTCACAGCAGCAGCTGACCAGGGAGCAGAGAGAGGACCAGAAGCAACAGGGACCAGAGGACCTGGCTATAACACTCAAGTGACCGGTGACCCACTTCTGTCAGCCAGGACCCACAACATCCCTAAGGAGAGAGACCAGCTGGAGGCCAGTGTTCGAACTCAAGAGCCTGGGGGGTGGACATGTGGTACTAACAGTCATCAGGAGCCCCTTCAGGGTGAGAATATGAGTAAGTACCCCAGAAGAGAAAACAAATCAGCTCAAGCAACTATCAGAACTGAGGAACCTGACACCAGACGAGACGCCATTTTTCGTATAAGCCATTGTTAATCCTTTCTTCTCTCCTACCCCCATTACCACTTGGGGAGAATGGACCACGGAGAGGCCAGGTGGGAAAATGGGGTTACCAGATGTAATGGATTATTTTACATAATAAAATAAAGTCAACTGGACACAATCTAGAGTCATTAAGGGAGGCATACCAACGAAGGGTTGTCTAGATTAAGTTGCTCTGTGGGCAGCCTGTGAAGGATAATCTTAATTGGGGTGAGTGGAAATGTCCACTCTCTGTGGGTGGCTCCATTCTCTAAACAGATTCTGGAATGCAGAATAGTGGAGATAGTGGGTCAAACACTGGCAAGTATGCACTAATCCACTTCTTCTGCTCTCTGGTGTGGATTTAATGCATGTGATTAGCTGCTGACATTTCATACTGCCTTGATTGTCCTGCAGAGATGAACAGTACCTGGATTGTGCGCCAAGTAAACCCTGTGATGGGTCTGGAGTCATTCAGAGATTCACCAGCCTGGCCATTAATGCATTTTATCAAAGAAGCGGCTTTTATTCAGATAACCAGGACACCAGGTTTACACCAGGACTTGGGATTTCTGAACTCAGGACCCAGCCACCTTAGCCAAGGATTTACAAAGGAAAAGAATACAAAGCTACAGTTTGTTCTCATGCAAGCAGATGGTCTTGTGCAAAGCATGCTTGTTTACAGAAACAGAAACTACAGGAAAAAAATCTAACCCTTAATGGTCCTTAGCATTTGAAGGTCTAGTTTTGCTTTGTAGTTCTCTTAAGAACAGAGATTTTAAACTCTCAAACATAATGTTATCTATCAACATAACAATATTCATTCCAACCTTTTCTCCCGTAAGTTGCTTTCGTTGGGATATTTAATCACAGCAACGGGAAATGAATGGAAGGTACCAGCTACTCCATGCTCTTCTCCCATCTTAGTGTCAGCCTGTGCTGAGGGAGAAGGAGAAACACAAACTGAACCAGGCTAGAGTCTGAGGCTAGGCTTTTTAATTTCTAAGAGTGCTGCTTGCCATTTAACGTGATCAAAGAATTATCTAATCCCTGCGATTAAACAGAGGAATTGTGAGTTTGTGGGAGAATTATATAGAGCAGGTAGAGACTTAACCCTTCCAAATAAATTGCCAAGGTGTTATGACTGACACAAACAAAATGGCATTTGTTGAAAGAGGGGTGGCCTGCTCAGCATCCCAGTTACATTTTTACTTGTGATTCTCATCTGAGCTGGCTTACTGTACAGCAGGAAGCTAGTGTAGTTTTTGTAGGTCTTGGGAGGTAGGGGAACAAAACTGAAATGCAGTCCTCCTGGAGGGAAGATGTTGCTGCCTGTGCCGCCACCACTCTGCACTAGAGATGCCTAGGGCACCACACAGCTGATGATCCCCTGCCAGCCAGGTCCTAACACAGGCAGGAGTTAGGCTGTGAGAAAAAGATCACTAAAGAGCCAAGTTGGAGCCGGGCAGTGGTGGTGCATGCCTTTAATCCCAGCACTTGGGAGGCAGAGGCAGGTGGATTTCTGAGTTCCAGGCCAGCCTGGTCTGCAGAGTGAGTTCCAGGACAGCTAGGGTTATACAGAGAAACTCTGTCTCGAAAAACAAAACCAAACAAACGTTTGTTTAAAAGAGTCAAGCTGGCACCTCCTTCCTCAGACACACAGCACTCGCGCATGCACGCACGCACACACACACACACACACACACACACACACACACACACAGGCATGATGACTTTGGCTTAGCCACCACAGTGACTCTGAGCCATTCTGCTTCCCTGAGCATCTCTGCATCTTGCTCTCTGTAACTAGAGTGACTAAAAGAGATGAATGTGTGTGTGTTGAGGTTCTGGGGTGGGGGAGGTTATAGCTCATCTCTGTCTGAAACACCTGCTGAATCAGCAGGGGGCTCCCACAGCAAGCAGATGGTCCACTCAAAATAGAACAATGTGAGACCAATCTATTTACAAAAGGCACTTGCAAAGGGGCTAGTGAATGGTGGGGTATCCTGGGCCTCACATACCTAGGACTAAGGGGAAGCTGGAAGGCAAATACTTCCCAAACATGTCTGGGAGCCCCAGGATGTAGGAAGAGTTGGAGACCTTCTAAACCATTTGTCTAAATATTTGAAATTTATTACTTGAGTCATCAAACCACTAAAGGAAGTGTGTTCTAACTGTTGCCTCCGCAAATCCCCATGTGGCAACCTGAAAGACTTAGTTGGAAGCCATAATTCTTGGACTGTTCACAACTCCGTGCTGGAACAAGGTAGGTAAGAAGGGACTCCAGCCCTCTCCACCCTGACTCCCACCCCATTCCATTCTGTCATCTCTATAACCTCTGTTGTGTCTCAGAGAAAGCTTGCTCATATGGACACTCAGGCCTCATGCTGACCCCAGCACTCCCCACAAAGAATTCACATTCCCTGCAGAGAAAGAGTACAGTCTGCGAGGGTGACAGAATGGAGGGGCAGGCACATACGTGTCTCTGTTCTTCCTACCCTGAATCCTGGGAAACCTTTTATAGTTCTCCCTCACAATGATGGCTCTCTCTCTCTCTCTCTCTCTCTCTCTCTCTCTCTCTCTCTCTCTCTCTCTCCCTCTCTCTCTCTCTCTCTCTCTCCCTCCCTCCTCTCTTTCTTTCTCTCTTTCTTTCTCTCTCTCTCTCTTTCTTTCTTTCTTTCTTTCTTTCTTTCTTTCTTTCTTTCTTTGCCATGTCCTTTTCTACTTTCAAGTCCTCCAGTATAGATATGACTTCTGCCACTGCAATTTCAGTTTCTTTGAAATCATTCTTACCGTGGTGTTATCTGTTTCTTCAGAGATTGAACCATTCCACCCTGCTCCTTAAACAAGAAGGTAAACAACTCAGATAGCTTCAGGAAGTCCCTGAAACTGACCAGATTTACTAAATGGTCCACTCAAAATAGAACAATGTGAGACCAATCTATTTACATACATTTGCAAAGGGGCTAGTGAATGGTGGGGTAATCCTCCCTGCCAGCGTTAGCAATAACAGCTAAGAGTCTCTCTTAAACAAGCTAAAGTTCAGAGAAGACTCCGAGAGACCAGGAAGTGCCATCTATGTAACATGAGAGTCATAAATAAAAGATCCATGCCCTTATTAGTTGATAATGTAACATAGGAACAAGTCTATCTGCAGGGGATCTTTAGTCAGAAAAAACTTAAATATGATTATAGCTTACTTGAAATTGAATCAGGAAAACATAGACTTTGCTATGTTCATGATTCCTGTATTTAAAAGTTATGGTTGCAGTGCATGTAGTAAAGTCAGTATTTTTTGGCATTTGAGACGTTATTCCAATTTGAAGTCCAAATGGACAAGTCTACTGGGGAGAGTAGGAAGTAGGGGTTCTTATCTGAAAAGCAGCTGTGTATGTGTGTGTGTCTGCTGGGTGTATTCTGTATGTGTGTCTCTGTGTGTTTGTGTACTTGTGTGTATATGCTGTGTGTATGTATATGCATGTGTGTTTCTCTGTGTGTGTATGTGTGTGCACACACACATTCATATGCATGCACTTGTATTAGTCTATATGTGTCTATGGGTATGTGCATGTTCATTCTGTGTGTATGTGTATGTGCTTGTATGTGTCTGTGGGTATGTGTACGTTGGTGTGCATGTCAGTTCTCTCTCTCTCTCTCTCTCTCTCTCTGTGTGTGTGTGTGTGTGTGCTTGTATGTATCTGTATGTGTCTGTGGGTATGTGTATGTTGGTGTGTGTGTGTGTGTGTGTGTGTGTGTGTGTGCATTTGCATGTCTATGACCAAGATCTGGAACTAGCAGGGAGAAACAAGGCCCTGCCCTTCCAATCATAGTATAGACTAATGGGGGTTATATGGGAAGTTGCCTATTTTCCTGAAAAGCCAAGGAAGTCTGGGAGATGGGTTTGGGGCTGGTAGAGATAACCCAACAAGTGTGAAGGACAGAAAGACCCCCAATGGGAAATGCACTGGGGACAGAACCATTGATAACAAGTCTTTACAGCTTTGCTTCAAACATCTTTGTTTAGGGCTTAGACTTGCTAGAATTTCCCTGCATTAACCTCACTATCTAGTAAAGTTTAACTGGGGTGTCAGACAAAGCCATTTCTGCTTCTGTGATGTCAGTCTTTAGCATGTAGCATTCCAGAAGATTTGACAGTGGTGACAGCTAGAACCAATGAAGATCCTCTAAGAGAGAAGACAGGATTGGTAGAGAAGTCCCCACACTCAAGTGGCCTGTTTCCTCCATCCTGGGAACACCTGAGCTTTGCTGTAACAAAAAGCCAGGATGAGATGGTTCTAATGTCGTCTTGTGTCTTGGTCCATGGTTCCCACAAGCTCTCACCTGTTCCTTCTGTTCTCTGTGGCACTACAGGAGAAGCACACATGTCTACCAGGAAGACACCACCAGGAGGGGAGGTCACAGAGACAGTGGAGGTGCACAGCCTCCCTCCTGGTCCTCTGATGGGTAAAAGCTTCACTTACAAGTTCTAGAACTCTGAAACATTTAACCCACTGCAGGCCTTCTGCTTACACAAACTTGAACCTTAATCATTCCCTTTATTCCCATGGATGTGATAAGACTCTGCACCCATGTACAATGGAGTTGAACCACGGGTTAAGGGGAAGTTCCCTTCATCCAGACATGACTTGTAGTCCCTGTTTTACTCCACCAAAGCTTATTTCAGGTCAGCCTCAGGAGATCATTCTCCCAGGTCAGTCTCAGACAGTATCACTGATTAAATGCTCTCTGTAGAATGAGGAGCTAAAGAATGGAAATTATAATGAAGAGAAAGACAGGTGATGCTTTTGGGATGAGGTCAGTCTTTCTCCAACCTCCACTTGCTATTCATAACCCCCTTGTCACTTCAATCAAATTTCCTGGCCATTCCACATCCTGGTGTCTTTATTGTGAATGGAGGAGCATGGCCGTGTTCCTTAAACTGTGGGCTGCTTTGCCAACATTAAGAGATGTAGCATGCAGAAAGAATGCTAGACCTCACCTGAGTCTGTCTCCTTCCCTCTGCCCTAGTGGAAGCCTATTATGGGTGGGTCAGAACATGGACAGCTTGACCCACAACACCACAATATGCACTGCTTGGTTCTCTCCTTTCCAAATAAATTGTTTCATTAATTTTCTGGCAAAGAAAGAGAAGAAGAGCTGGCCGCTTGCCAGGGTTAATGGGATCCTTTTGTCAGACTTTGTGGCCTGCAATGAACCAAGCTTTTACCCAGTGTTAATCTGCAGGGCACCATAATCCGAATTAGACAGTGTTGCAAGTCTGATGCTCAAGGATGCAGAATGTGTTGATTCTAAAGCACTGGTCCTGGAGGCAGCTATAGGTTAGATTCAAAAGGGGAAACTCCAGAGCAGGGCCCAGGCTGCTCCCATAAGCATCCAGGCTGAGTTGATCTGCAGTTTCCGGGCATCAACGTTGCTTTTAATGGCAATAGCAATGAAGAATGAGCCCTTTGAGGGGAATTGGGTTCTTCGAACACTGCATCCACAGGCAGACGTCAGCTGCAGAAAAAGTACCCGTTGGCTCTGTTTCTGCTCTTCCATAACCTTGTCCTCCATCTTGCCACTTCAGTGATGGCCCCTGTCTACCACCAAAATGCCTCTGGACCTCCTATAGTCTCCTGGGTCCATGGTGCCAAGATGGTAGAGTGTACGCTGAGGGGATAGAGAATGCGAATGAAATGCCTCTTCTGCATTGGTCCAAAGACCTGCCTGATGAGCATTTCCAAAGATGACTGACTGTTGCTAAGGACCTACATCCTCCATAGAATTTTCCCCTAGGGGCTGGTCATTAGCAACATGGAAGTGAGGGGTTATCTGGTCAAAAGAGATGTCATCTTTCACAACATCTGTGTCCTTGTGCTGAATTCCTCTGCAGAGCCTGGATGTTTCGATCTCCCGTTAAACCCCAGTGTCTGTTTCTAGACTTGCAGAAACCCAAGTCTCCAGCACCGCTTTACTCAGGGCTGAGCTTCCCCTGGGGCTCTGCCATCATCATAGCATTTCATGCATCGTTCAGTCTATTATAAAAATGATCCTCAAATGTTTTTTTATCATGAGATGCCATAGGTTCCGTGAGATATTCAAGCAAGACAAAAGAGAAGACAGTGTGTTTCCTTCCCCTCTCTCAGTGGTTGCCACTCTCCAGAGTTAACTGCCTTCGGGTTGGTGTATATTATTGTAGGTCTTTTACAAGGGTTATATTTTAACATTCATCATTAGAGCACAGGTACATGTTACATAGAACACTTGGTAGTAAATTTCCAGTCTCCTTGACCGTGGGTTCAAACATTTGCATGATGCTTCAATGAGTTTGGAGGTGCTGTAAACAGGCATTTGCCAAGTGTCAATTAAATGGTCATTTTAAATTTTTCATGATTATAACTAATTATACAATAAACGTCATTATGTACCTTTTTCATTTGGGTCATTTACATTGGTTTGATTCCCATAAATGGAATTACTTAGCAAGAGAAAACAATCTAAAGAAGCAATTTACAATTTAATAGGGTGATAGGAAAATAAGAAAGATACATTGCCAAACAACTTATTGCTTAAATATGTTATAGTTCATTTGTATTATTAAATACTACAAAGCCATTAAAATAAAGCTACAGGAGAAAATTTAATATTATGAGATTTACTCTGTGTAATAATTTATAAAACAATGTACCCAAAATTATACATAATTTGCATAAAAGCCTTTACAATTTTATGTGCATAAGTAGTATAAAGGCATTTAAATTTTTCTATTTATTCTTGTTCATGTGTATGTGTGTGTGCCCACTGTCTGGATGGGCACCATGTACATGCTGTGCCTGCAGAGGCCAGAAGAGGGCAGAAGATCCCCTGGAACTGGAGTTATAGGCAGTTGTGAAATGATGTGGACACTAGGAACCAAACTCCAGGTTCTCTGTAAGTACTCTTCATAGCTGAACCTTCTCTCCAAACCCATACACAAAAGAATTCTCATAACCAATGTATACCAATGCAGTTTATACATGAGTACTGTTGGGGTCCAGGAGTCGCCCCACAAACCACATGAACACTGATCTCAGTCAGACAGGATGGTTGACTAAGCACACACTAAAAACTGATCAACAGGGCAACAGCTAAGGCTGGAGGGCTAAAAGCTGCATGCTGGACATTTTTAAGGACCAGCTTACAAAGGCTAAAACCCCAAAGCAAGCAAACAAACAAACAAACAAACAAACACCAAAACAAAACCACAGAGCTCATACACAGGTTCTGGAAGTGCTACCCAGTGATTGGCCCTGACTCAAGCCATTTTAGACATAACAGTTCATATTGACCTTTAATTTGATGGGTTCTACGTGAAGATTATAGTTGTGTGGAATTTCTTAAGATTAACAAACCTTATAACATACAGAACATAACAGGCAGGGTAAGGGGTCACAATGACCCTGCTCTGAGTCAAGTTATTTTTCTTAGTCAATTTATTTTTCTGTGTCAATGACTGGCAGACATTTTACAGCAACTATATGAAATAGCTGGCAGGAATGGAACAAAATGGCTACAGCTGTGTTGGGGGCAGGGGGCAGTAGATCTCAACAAGTACAGGGCTGAAGAGCAGCTAATCCAGTCTCGAAGGCTCCATCCCAGACCCCTGGACCCCAACAGTACTCATGTATAAATTGCCTTACCAAGAATGAAGATTTATTAGAAAGCTGCAACAAGTTAAAAGATGTAGCATCTGTGCAAGAATGATTTTAAGAAGAAAAGAACCCAGGAATGATCAACTGCTTGCTGAAAAGAGCCAGAGTCTAAATGTTAGCCTTTGCAGGAAACCAGGTCTTTGTCACAACCATCCAGCAGAGTGGAAAGAGCCAAACGTGACACGTGCACATAGGTAGGTTCAAACATAAGGCTTTTACAAAACAGACCTTAGCTGCCCTGTGCTTAGAATAGAAAAATCCAGAAACAAGTGTAGATGTGGGTTCAGTAGCAATGTAAGCATCCAGAGAGGACCAACCAGCAAATGAAGGTATAGTATACTTGTATGATAATGAAATTATAGTATACTTGTATGACATAAATTAGTAAGCATATTTCAAAGAAGGAGTCCTTGTTCACCTCCTACTAAGGATGAAAGAAGGCTAATAACAGACAGAGGCAGCCCAGGGTAGTAGAAGGCATGAGACAGAACAGGCAGTTAGTGACTAGGTGAAATCAGGCAGCATTTAGGTTCCTGGTAATATTCCATTGATAGCTTGGACTTGGTCTATTCATTTGTTGTAAGTTGTCACTGTCTGCATTTATAATAAAGAAGCTTTCTGTGTGTATATTGTATTTTTTTAGCTCCTAAAAGTGATGAAGATATATCTGAAAAGACACAGGCTTTGAGATCAGTTGATGCGATCGAAAGTTGACAAACCAGGAAACACAAATAACTTCTTTTCATATTTTCATCTAGAACAGCATTGTGCAGTAGAACTTTCTAGAACAGTGAAGTGTTCCACAACTGGCCCATCCAACATGGCGGCTTCTAGCTGAAGGGGTATAGAGCAACTGAGTTGTAGTGAGTGACTGAGAGACTGGAGTTTACTTCTTTTTAATCTTACTCAGTTTTCCATAGAGAGTTATGTGCCATGCACAGCTAAGCTTCTTAAACTGGGGTCTTGACCCCAACATCTCTGAATACAGGCACCACGAAAAGCTTGACAGGGTGTCTGGACAGATAATGGCCAAGGGATCATTCAAAATCAAACATGAAGTGAATGCCAGGTGCTGCTGACAGCATTTGACTGTGTTACCTCATATGACGTCATGGCAGCCCTGGTTGTAAGCACATGCATACTGTGCATGCCATCACAGTGTGCAAAACTGGTCAATGTTATCTGAAATGACCTGACTCAGATTCTGAGTTATGGTATGTTTCTCTGTACATGTAGTTTTCTGCCCTTACAGAAATACAGCAATTTAGTATCAGGAAACAAAGGTATTATTTTCCTACCAGCACAACCCAGCATGCAAGCTTCAAAGTTTATTTCTGGACTATATTGTGTTAGTGTTTGATATTAAAAACCATTGGACTGTTGTTGTTTGAATGCCAGGTATGGTGGTGCATGCCTTTAATCGAAGCGCTTGGGAGGCAGAGGCAGAGGCAGAGGCAGAGGCAGAGGCAGAGGCAGAGGCAGAGGCAGAGGCAGAGGCAGAGGCAGAGGCAGAGGCACAGGCAGAGGCAGAGGCACAGGCAGAGGCAGAGGCAGAGGCAGAGGCAGAGGCAGAGGCAGAGGCAGAGGCAGAGGCAGAGGCAGAGGCAGAGGCAGAGGCAGAGGCAGAGGCAGAGGCAGAGGCAGAGGCAGAGGCAGAGGCAGAGGCAGAGGCAGAGGCAGAGGCAGAGGCAGAGAGGAGGCAGAGGCAGAGGCAGAGGCAGAGGCAGAGAGGCAGAGGCAGAGGCAGGTGGATCTCTGTGAGTTCGAGATCAGCATGACCTTCAGAACAAGTACTAGGACAACCAGGGCTACATGACTACACAGAAAAACCCTGTCTCATAAGAAAATTTAAAATTAAATAAATAAATAAATAAAATTGTGTCTTATTTGCTGACTTCAGGTTCATGAAAATAATACATAAAGTTTGACTTGGGATAAGGACAGAATTCCCAATGAGTTCATAAATAGCCTTAAACAAAGTCCTAGCATTTTATATTAAATGCTTATGCAAAGAGGCATTTTGGCATTGATAATTATAAAATCAAAATATCAATCAACTCTCAAAGGCATGGGAGATGCTCCGTGTTCTGCAGTATAAAATATGCAGCCAAGGTTTAACTCTTCATGGAAAAAATAGGCACATTCCTCGTATTAGTATACAGATTTGCTTCCCTTTCTAATACGTGGCAAAATACATGTATGCCAATGAATTCCTTTAAAATAAATTTCTTTAAAATTTTTTAGCTGCAAAGTTTGGATTTGTATGGCCACTTTATATACCTATATACCCTGGGTCACATAAAAGAAATTCTCAGGCTAGAGGGGCAATGAATAGAAAAAGTAAGAAGCTTGGTCCCAAAGCCCAACAATAGGATTCAGGAGTGATGGAGCAATCACCATGGAAACAGACTCCAGCAACACTTCCGTCCAGCCCAGCTAAAACTAGGGTGCTTTTATAGAAAACCTCTGCTGGGGCTGAAGAGGTGGCTCAGTAGTTAAGAGCACTGTGGTCACAAAGAAACCAGTTTGATTCCCAGCACCTACATGGAGGCTCACCACCTCCTGAAGCCCTAGCAGGTGCACAGACACGTGAAGGCCAAACACTCATGCACATAAAAAAATATCTAAACAAACAAACAAACAAAAACAAACAATAACAACAAAAACCCAACCAACACTCACCCACCAAAACAAAACAAAACAAAACAAAACAAAACAAAACAAAACCCTCCCACTCTTCTGTGTTAAGTGGTATCTGAGTTTCTAATTCTATTACTTAGAAATTGAAATTAACCATTAGGGCCGGTAAGATAGCTCAGCAGCCTGGAAGCCTGAGGGATAGAATTCAGTTCCCAGGACCCACACAGTAGAAGAAGAGGGACCTACTCAACAAGTTACCCTCTGACCTCCACATAAACAAACACATTTTTACATGTTTTTACGTAAAAAATTTTTCATTTTACATGCTTTCAGGTAATATACATGGTGACACATGCTTTTGATCCCAAAACTAAGTAGGCAGACACAGGAGGATGTCTGTGAGTTCAAGGTCAGCTTGGTCTACATGCTGTGCTGAGTTCTAGGACAGCCATGGCAATGTAAAGAGATCCTGTCCAAAACAGAGCTCCCCCCCCCCAAAAAAAAACCCAACCAACCAAAAATAGTTCTTAAAAAGAAAATAAACTAGGAGGATGTATTTAAACATATTAGTAGGGTCAGCCTTGCAGTGACAATTAAAGGTGATTTTTCTTAAAATTGTTTTCTTTAAAAAATATTATCTAGAGTGTTTGCTTTAATCAACCATGAGGTTCAAACAAATTAGTAAACCAAAATCCACTGACTGCAAATCAGACGATTCTTTTCCATCTCTCCCTGCTTCTATCTACTATAAGGGAAATAATGTTTGTAATGGTAGCTGGTCACCTTTCCAGTACTTAGTATCTAAACTTGCTAAGCCGAGGTTTCTCATAGAATGTTTCTTCCTCTACCTTCTCCCCAAGACACAGAGGCTGAGTTTAAGCTGAGTCAACACTCAGGATTTGGTGGTGACAAACTTTGCCTTTGGGATGGTTTGAGCAAGTCCCTCTGCAGCAGTGGCCTTGCCTCCCTGATGAACTGTCTTGGAGTTCAGCTGCAAAGTACAGGGACTGGTTTTAGTGAACTTCACAGAGAATCTGTGATGAAGATGACTGTAAGTTCTTAATTGTATCCATCTTCTCTCTAGACTCTCTCCATCTGGGTTTTTGTATCCTCAAAGCTCAATGTGCCCACACCAGCCTCCTGTCTTCTCTCCCTCCTTCCCTAATGCTGTGACCTGTTAGTACGGTTCCTCATGTTGCAATGACTCCCAATCTTAAGGTTATTCATAGCTACTTCACAGCTGTAATGCTGCTACTGTTATGAGTCATGATATAAATATCTGATATGCAACCCCTCTGAGAACCACTGCTCTAGAAGTACAGCCTTATCGAATGTTATCTCCGTCTATCCAGAGAGCCAAGGACTCTGTGCTCACCATTCCCTGGTCTGGAGAGAAGCCTGGAATCGAGCTAGCAAGCGAGCACCTGACAAGAATGCCTGTCTTCCTGTTTGTTCTTCGCGGTTAATGCTAATGCCTCCTTCAAGACCTGCAGCAACTGTCAGCTCTTCAGAATCTTCTGATTAGAGAGGTTAATCACAGTGACACAATGTCCCCAATTCAGAGCAAAGCTGCCCAGCCTTCAACACAGGCTCAAGGACAATCAGGGGCAAAGCTGTCACACCACCGTAAGGATCCCTGGCCAATGCCCAGTCATTCAGGATCTAATATATTTTGCAAAGATCAGAGTAATAAGTGGGTGAATTTTGTAGTACATACATTTTAATACTTAATAAAGCTGTTAAAAAATTAAACCAGGAGACTGAAGATGTAGCTCATTTGGTAGAGCACTTACCTGGCATTCACCCCCAGAACTGCATAAATTGGGTGTGGTGGCACCTGTCTATAGTGCTAGCACTCAGGAAGTACAGGCATGAAGATCAGAAGTTCAAAGTCATCTTCAACTACATAGTAAGTTTAGGACTAGCCCAAGCTATGGCAGACCCTGTCTCCAAACAAAACGAAATAAAACAAAGGTCAACTAGTAACTTTGGAATACGTAGCTTTTTGGTAAAAGCTATTTGAAGCTGAGCGCCTAAGATAGATTCTGCTATTATAAAACTATGTTAGCTGCCCACAGGTTAAAAGTTCTGACAACATAAAATGTATGGTTAAGCAGAGAGAGGGGTGGGGAAAAGATGGGATTTGTCAAGGGGAAGATCACCAGGCTGTGAGAGAGGGACTGGGTTGGTCCACAGAAATGCTGCATCTTCCCACCAGTGGTCCACCCACAGCCCTACTCCATCGTCTTCCTTACGGTAACCACAATCTCTGCCTTTTAGGATGAAGTCATTGGATTTGGACCTAAAAGCTGATAATGACATCTCTTTTGATAGATGAAGTAATCATTTGTATGTAAGCCTACAGAAAATCCCTTTACATGAGAACCAGTGTGGTTTCTGAGTTAAACGTACAGTTAATTTAGGAAGAATCCCCTACTAGGCTCAGATGTTGAAAGCATACCTCCTCCCAAGCTGGTAGACTCCATTATTGAGAGGTGACTGGATCAGTAGGCTCCTGACTTAGTCCATGTGTTAATCCACTGATCAGAGAATACCGGATGGGTTATTAAGAGATGGTCCTGCTTGGTGAAAGTGGGTAGGTCTCATTGGGGTTGGGAGAGGGGAGGGGAAAGTATCTTTGAGGGGATCCCTTGCCCTGGCCCCTTTCTCTTTCTGCATCCTGGACACTACAACATGAACTATTTGTTCCCTGACACAGTCCTGCCAGCATGGTGTGCCGTGCTGCCTCTCCATGGGCCTACAGCAATGGCATGAGCTGACTCTGCATTAAAACCTCTGACACCCTGACACCGCTAGCCCAGGGAAACGGTTTATGTTGCTCATCTCATGTATTTTGTCACAGAAATAAAAATTAACACCCAGGTAGGCCCAAATATTAACCTGCGTTTACTTCTTGGGCGCTCTAAGGCCTGGGCACAGATCTTTAACTCTCATCTGACACTAGAACACCCCTAGTGGCCTGGAGGATTTATTGGGATAACAGGGAAAGAAATCAGATATTATGCCTGTTCTTAATAGAGTCAGAAAATGTCACCCAAATTTCTTTCTACTTCCTCCTCCACTGGCCTAGGAATTGGTGGCAGAAGCCATGTCCTGCTCATTTGGGATTCTACTTTGGCACACAACACTTGGCGGGGGACATAGAAGGAATTCACTAGCTAGTTTTCTATTTAATCCAACAATTAAATCTATAGAATCCTATGTTCTATCTTGGTGGAACAGTCATCTTTAACCATTAAAAATACAGACACTTAGGTAAGTTTGTATTTCAGACAAACAGCAAATAATTTATATAGTATGCCCATTGCATATTTAAATTAAAAATTATAATAGACCAAAGAGATGGCTCAGTGGGTAAACATATTTGCCACCAAGCCTGAGACCAGAATTTATTTCCAGGACCCACTAGGTAGAAGGAGTGTGTCATAGTTAGGGTCTTATTGCTGTGAAGAGACACCATGACCATGACAACTCTAATAAAATAAAGTATTTAATTGGAACTGGCTTACAGTTTGGAGGTTTAGTCTATTGTCCTCATGGCAAGAAGCATGGTGGCACACAGGCAGAGATGGTGCTGGAGAAGTAGCTTAGAGTTCTACATCTAGATCAGCAGGCAGCAGGAAGAGTCAGGAAGCCACAGGGCCTGGCTTGAGCTTTTTGAACCTCAAAGTCCACCCCCTAGTGACACCCTTCTTCCATCAAGGCCTCACCTACTCCAAGAGGCTACATCTCCAAACAGTGACACTTCTATGGGCCATAGGGGGCCATTTTAATTCAAATACACAGACTTCTTATTGTCCTGTGACTTCTGCCCACATGCCATGGAGCATATGCATACGCGTAACAAAATAATTAATTAAAAATATTCACAGTGGGACTGAACTTGTGAGCCCATCTGGCAGCTCTTTATGCTGGCCACATACGTCTCATCAACACATTCTGTTTAGAAGTGCCAGGCATTTGTACTATAGAACATGCCTTCTTCCCAGCTATCTGAGGAGCAGAGGCAGGAGAGCCACAAATGCAAGGCCTATGTAGGCTATAGAGTAAATTCAAAGACAGCTTAAGCAACTTAATGAGACAATGTTTTAAAATAAATGTCAAAAGGGGAGTGGGGGGTAGAGTTTCAGTGAGGCAGGGAGGCAGGGAGGCAGGGAGGCAGGGAGGCAGGGAGGCAGGGAGGCAGGGAGGCAGGGAGGCAGGGAGGCAGGGAGGCAGGGAGGCAGGGAGGCAGGGAGGCAGGGAGGCAGGGAGGCAGGGAGGCAGGGAGGCAGGGAGGCAGGGAGGCAGGGAGGCAGGGAGGCAGGGAGGCAGGCAGGCAGGCAGGCAGGCAGGCAGGCAGGCAGGCAGGCAGGCAGGCAGGCAGGCAGGCAGGCAGGCAGGCAAGTACCTCCTCTTACTTGCAGTTTACATTAATGGCTTAGAGATGACAGCTCTCTGTTCTGAAAGAGCTTACTAGGGGCCACATGAAGCAGTCCCCTCCAGAGACCCCTCACTGGCTCCAGTCTGGTCTGTTGTCCTAGTGTAATTATAAAGTGTCCCTCCTTTCATTTTCAGAGATGACCCAGTCTGGAAGATAAATGATATGGCCTCCCGTGTGGCAGGCACAGGGCCAGGACATTAGCCCCTGCCATCTGTAACCACAGGGTAGCTGAGGCTATTTCATAGGTCGTGACCTGCAGCAGTGGCCCCCTGTCCCCTTCTCCACTCCCCTGTGGGTTGCCTGCTCAATATTTTCTTTTAGTTTCCACTTCTCTTCCACCGTCTGTGCATATCTATGCGTGCCTCCATCTTTTCCCTTTTCTCTCTGACTCCCCTAATTCTCTCCATGTTTTGAGTCTTGTAATTTTGTTGTAAGCCCAACCCCCCCCCCCACATCTCCATCAGCTTCTGGTGGCTACCTCCCCCTTCTCTGTATCACCTACGACCACATGTGATGTGTTTTCCTGGGACTGAAAAAAGTGCTGTATATGCCCATGTTGGAGGAGACACTATCTCCCTCTAGCTACAGCCTGGTATCTAAGTTCACATCCAGGCAGCTCAACATCTAAGTTCAACATCCAGGCATTCTCCAACAGTGTCTGCGCTGGGTGCTGGGCATTTTTAGTGGAACATTATGCCATGAGACCTAGTGTGTGCCGTACAAGGAGAAGGAGCATCAGTCCCACAACGGTGTGCTCCAAGTGAACAGTGAGGATGATTCTTGTCTACCCTGTGCTTTGAGGACCACTGTAAGGGCCTTCACACAGACACCTTATCATTTCAGACATGGGTCAGAATCCTGAAGGCACTCACTGAGATCTGTATATGCTTGTGTTGTGAGACAAAGAATTGGACCAGGGACTCATGAATAGTGGTAGAAATAGAAGTAGCTTATTAAGGAAAAGAGGACACTCCAGAGAATGGATGTGGACTGGTGAGCTGGGAACAATCATGACCCTGCACGGGTCAGTTATGTAGCTCTCGAGTTTGTGTTCTGCCTGGGATTTGTCCTGACATGTAGCCTTGGTGGATGGGAAGCAGTGGCCCTCCAGCCATGCTGCCAACAGGCTTCTCTCATATTTTAATCTTGGTGGCTCCCTCTCTCTCCACTCTACCCTACTGCCACTCTGAGAGAAGCATGGTATGATATGAAGGTATTCTTTATGAGTGGAGGAAAGGGGTGGAAAGTAGGTACCAGCTGGGTCCTCTGTTACCTAAGTTTGTGTGCTTCCTTGCCTGTGCCCTGGACTACTTGATGCCCGACCCTACCTGCCTTTGGGGGTTGGAGTTAAGGTAGTGCAGAATTAATGTATAGCCTTGGGAAGCAGGTGAGAAACACTGCAGCAAGCTCATCTGAACGCTGCTGCAAGCTCCTTTAATACTCCCCACCAGCATTCCATTGGTCCCAAGAAAGAGTCTCTTCTTGTCTGGCATTGTCTGTATCAGCAATCCTTGGTCTCTCAGGCAGGAGATAACTTTTCTTGTGGCTCTCCCAAACCTCCCCCTCCCCCCCCCCACATTTATGCTGTTCCTCCTACACTTCTTAAAATACTTTGTGGGACTCTCCAAATGGCACTGTCTTGGGAACCCATCTCCTGGGCAAAAGGCAAAGGTCAGTAGCAGGTAGACATGGACAAGCTCCTAATAAAGAACTCTTTGAAACACTCCTCCAAGGTCTCCACTCGACACCCCCACTTGACAGACCCACTTGTGAGGGTCCACACACGAGTGGACGGTTACGTCTCTAAGGAAGGTCTCCCACCCACCTAAGACTACACAGTGTCTCTTGTTTAGTTGCTGGCGTTCTCCAGGTTTGTAAATATTCAGAGCAGGTAAAACTAACAAGGAACAAACGCCATCTAATTTGAACTTGAACTCTGCCTCACAGACCAATGCTCTAGCCAGTCCAGGAGGAAAAACAATTATTACACTTGAGCTGGCACAGTCCCCAGCTGATGAACCACTGTCAAATCACAATGCCTCTCTGGCAAAGAGGTTTAGGGGGAGAAAATCAATTTTGTTAAAAATAAACAAACTATAATTCTACCTTCCTGGCGAGAGAATAGTCCCCAGACAAGTGAGTTATGGCCCAGCATTCTAGATCCCAGAAATGATTCCAGAATCATCTTTACAACACACTTGCAGATACCAAGCACCTTCCTGAGGCATTCAAGGCCTTCTGGTATCTGATGCAGCTGATCTATTCTCTCCTCATTTCCTGGCCCTTGCCCCAGTGAAGCCTTGGAGTCAGCCATCATGAGCCCCAATAAGCACCCTGTTAGGCTGGAACCCCTGCTCATCCCTTGTACAAGTAAGAGAATCCCATCTGCCCTCCTTCCCTCTACCCCTCCCATACAGAAAAATCCCCCCACCCCACTCCCAAGAGAAAACCTGGGCTAGCATCACTCTTTGTCTCCATGTTTCTGGCAACCCACCCAAGAGTGCCGGCCCAGGAGCTCAGATTTTGACCACATATGGGCACAACTTTAGCTCCTAGCTAGTACGTCATCACTCCTAGCCTAGGCTCTGTAAAACCCAGTAGCTTTAGCCTAGATGTGCAGATGTGTGCCTTCCTAGACCTCCACCTGTGAGATGGGTGAGAACTGCTTCCTAATAAACCTGCCTTTATCTACTTTTAATCTGGTCTGGTCTGCCCTATATCTGTGTCACCAAGGGAGAGAAAAAGCCCATCAGACACTATGCATTTTCGGGTCACTCTTCAAGGCTGGGTGCAGCCGCATTGCCTCAAGGATGTTCCTTTTGTGGGGTCCCCCTAGAACCTGGGGCATCACTGCTTCAACCATGCAAATGCCACATGAGTTACACATGTTTCTTTCCTAAACCAGCCCTTACGGAACACTTAGAGTGGACAAGGCGTGATTCTGTGAGCTTCTATGAGTGTCAGGGTCTTTAGAACAGTCTCATGGAGTGGTTGCAACTTTTGTAAAGTATTTGCATGTATGTGTTCATGTGTGTGAACAAGGGCAGGTGCCATGGTGCACGTCTGGAGGTTAGAGGAAAATCTTAGGTGTTGATTCTTGTTTTCCACCTTGATTGAGACAGGACACTTATTTGCTAGCTGGTCCACTAGCTTCCAGTCTGCTGTGCCTGCCTCCTAGATCAGTGTGTGAATGTTAAGATTAAGACGTGCTACGTACAGCTCTGGCTGTCTGGAGGTCAAGATTCGGGCTTTCAGACCTATGAGCTAGCACTTCAGTTGTTATAACTTTTATGTTTACATTTTTACAAATATGGAAATTAAGATGCAAATAAAAGGCAAGTTGTTCAATGTCTCTAGTTGTAGAGGGTGGTGCCAGGATTTAAATACAAGCATTCAGACTCCAGATTCTGTGAGTCCAACAGTCAACTGCATTTCCCCATCTCTTATGAAACAATGGGTCCCGGCACCTCATGCACAGACATGCTTAATAAATGCAAGCTGAGAAAACTAACCCATGAAACTTCCTTCTTGGCTCCCAGTGGCCCTGAGCCGCAGAAATGCAACATCTGCTTCCCTGACACAGCTGCTGGTGCCCTAAGTCCCTAGATGCAGGCAGGGAAGACATCGATCCTGACTTCTGTGCTCTGCACCTCCGTTGATACCCAGATACCTGGGTCTGGTCAGATACAGGGGCCCCTGCTCTTTGAAAGAACGTCCATTCCTGCTGAAACAGGTAAATTGCTTCAGGGAATGACAGGTTGTCTCTGAAGATAGAAACTATTCTTTCAGACCAGAGTGAGTTCGTTGGAAAAAACTGATTTCACGCTTAGCTGAGTCTGATTGTCCTTGAACACCAGAGCGCATTATCTGTCTGCCTGTGCCAGTTAAGTGCCAGGGCTGCTAGGACCAAGGTGCAGGGTGCAGCTGGCCCCATGGGGAAGATAGGGAGAGCAGAGCCCCCAGCAGGAAGCTTTTCAGGCTCTAGGGCAGCTTTCATTGCCTCTTGTCTGTCTCCAGCCTCTCCTTTTCTGCAGACTTCAGCCCTGTCTTCCCAGTTGCTTTCCTTGGGGGCTTTTGTCCTTGGTGATCTCCTAGGTGCCTCAGTTTTCACTTATGGGTCAGTAGCCAATCCTCAAGACTGGTTCATCCTATGTTACAGATTTCCTGGTCCTCTATGGGTTCCTTTAATGTTGACATCCCAACGTTAGAGGTGACTTCTGACCCCCTTGCACAGAATGACAGAGCATTCACCAAACAAATAGGATGAGCCAATACCAGGGCCTTCTAAAGAACTCTCAGAGATCCTCTCCCTGCAGAGGACAAGCCTCTGACCCAGGGCACAGCTGAAGTGGGCACGCCTGACCCAGGCAAAAGCCTGTGTGACCAAGAGCAGCAAGAGAAGATGAAATCAAATCCAGGTGCCCTCCCGGTCAACCCAGGGGTTAAGTAGAGCAGAGAATTCAGCTAAGGTGGTGGTGAGCAGGAAGCCAGGGAACCAGATGGGGGAAGAAAAACAATCAAACAAAAACCATCCCACTGCAAGGAGGCCCTCTGACAAAGGGGGGAGGGAGCCGTGACATCCTGAGGGAAAGCATAGATCTCCAGGCTTCTTGGAGAAACTTTTGGATTGTTTGCTAGAGCCCCTTAAGGGGTTTTGGATAGGCAGATGGCCCTCAGGTGTGGCAAGAGTGGGGGAGGGGAAGTTCTGTCCCTGTGAAGTTAATAAGAATGTGATGCTTAGGGTAGAATTGGTTACACGGGGAGCAGAGAAGATTCTCAAGGAAGAAAACCCTGACAGTGAACTAACCAGTATGCCGGAGCTCTTGACTCTAGCTGCATATGTATCAAAAGATGGCCTAGTCGGCCATCACTGGAAAGAGAGGCCCATTGGACACACAAACTTTATATGCCCCAGTACAGGGGAACGCCAGGGCCAAAAAAATGGGAATGAGTGGGTAGGGAAGTGGGGGGGGAGGATATGGGGGACTTTTGGGATAGCATTGGAAATGTAATTGAGGAAAATATGTAATAAAAATAAATTAAAAAAAAGAAGAATAGAATAGGATATTCAATATAATAAAACGAAAGAAAGAAAGAAAGAAAGAAAGAAAGAAAGAAAGAAAGAAAGAAAGAAAGAAAGAAAGAAAACCCTGACAGCCAGCCCAGCCAGCCAGGCCTCCTGAGGAGCCCACCAAGCAGGAGCTCCCACAGCAGGGAATGTCCATCAGCAATTTAGGATCGTGGGCTGGGATTGCTAATGTGATACCTTAAATTCTACCTGGTACCCAAACTTTCAGGAAAACCAACTCTGTAGGAGGCCTTGATAACCTCCAGAGAGAAATCAAGACCAGTGCGATGGCTATGGCGCAGGAAATGAGACATGCGCTACCAGGTATTAGGTGGGGATGGGGGTAGGTAAGTTACAGAGCACAGAACAAGGCCCAGGAAAAAAGGTGAGATGGAACTGTAGGAGGATGCTCTCTTCCTCCCCATACTCGACACAGCCTTGTGTTATTCTTCTATTTCTTTAAAAGAGGTGAGTTGGATGGCTCTAGGCTGTAGGTGGCTGACATCTGCATGTACTGCCCAGTAAAAGGAGCTGAGATAGTTTGGGAAGGTTAAGCCTAGAGGAGATATTAAAATTGGGCATCTGAAGCCAAAGAAAGGCTGGGGGGAGATCTATGGATGACCCTGGCCTGAACAGACCTGAGGCAAAATAGAGTAGAAAAGAGGTCCCAGAAACCTGGCTGAGAACGGAGTCCATACTGCAAGGCTACAGATGGGAGATAACTCAAGGGACACCGCGCTGTGGTCCACCTGGCATGACTTTTCCTGGGGTACCAAAGAAGGGACAGTAGGAGAGAGATGGCCAGGGTGTGCAACTAGCTTCTGCACATTGGTCCCAGGGACTGATGGAACCAATACATGGCGAACTCTGACTGGCCATGTTATGTTTTTCTAAGATCCCCAGAGCTTCCAGTGAAGTCCAGTTCCTGGACGAACTGCTGCTGCTGCTGCTGCTGCTGCTGCTGCTGCTGCTGCTGCTGCTGCTGCTGCTGCTGCTAGAGGACCTAGGTACCAACCTCCTCATTACCATCTCAGTTAAACACCATAGTTGCTTTCAAATAGCTTGCTTCCTTTTTGTCTTCCCAATGCTGCTTTCTTTGCGGGTCCCTCATGGCCTGTTGTCTCAGAGCCTGGTATGTTCTCCTCTTCGAGGGCAGATGGCAGGCTTTCCTTCAAAGGTTGAATACATGCCAGCAAGCACTTTGTAAAGCTTTCTAAAGGAATTGTTTCCAGTTAAGAGTCAAATCCATGCACTCTAAGGGGCCTTCTGCATATACTTTCTAGTTTCTTAAAGTAGTTCCTATTCTGTTCTGAATGGTGTGTGCAGGTGTGTGCATGTGTATGCATGTGTGTGCATGTATATGCAGGTGTGTGCATGTGTGTGCATGTTTATGCAGGTGTGTGCATGTGTGTGCAGGTGTATGCAAGTGTGTGCATGTGTGTGCAGGTGTATGCAGGTGTGTGCATATGTATGCAGGCGTGTGCATGTGAACACAGGTGTGTGCAGGTGTATGCAGGCGTGTAAATGCTCAGGTGCATAAACCCACATGTGAAGACCCGAGGTAGACAAGAGGTGTGATCCCCATTGCTCTCTACCTCATTTTTTGCAACAAGGTTTTCTCACTGGACCAGGGTCTCCCACTAATTGGCTGCCCAACAAGCCCCAGGGATCTTCCTGTTCTCACACCAAAGCACCAAGATGCCACCAGTCCAGATTTTTACAGAGATCCTGGGCATCTACAATCAGGTCCTCATATTTGAACTGAACAATCTCCCCAGCCCTGGTTCCTTTTCTTACACACACACACACACACACACATGCATGCACAGGCACACACACACACACAAACACATGCATGCACAGGCACACACATACACACACAAAGAGGATGCTCACCAAAGCTTTGCACTCATATTTAAATGTAAAGTTTGTTAACATCTTTCCATAAGTCCTGCTGCCTTCCTCTATAGTTGTGGTGGATCTGGGCGCCAGGAAGTCCTGAGACCTGGCGTTGGACAGATAAGTGTTTAAAACTCAGACTTTCGCTTCTGGGTGCTCCTTAGAAGTAGTTCTCTCAATCTCCTTTTCTTTGTCTTCACTCTCTCCTCTTCCCTCTCCTCCCCTTTCATCACAGTCTTGTACAATGGCAGGTACTGTAATTAACCATGTCAATAACTTGATTCAAGCAATCCTCACACCACCCTCTGGATGGGGCCAGTATCTCCTTATCATTTCAGTTGAGAGGACTTCTGGCATCAGACTCCAAGACTAGGAAGCAGCTGTTTACTTTGATCCCTAAGTCTCCAAGCTTGTTGCCCCAGAGGCCGTATGTGGGTGGGGCTCATTGGGCCCATCTTCCCAGGCATGTCTAGTGTCTATAGAGAGTCCTGCTGTCAGCAGGTTCAACTGCTCTCCCTTTAATTGTAACCTGCTGCCTTGAATTCTTTTCATATGCCCAACTGTGCTTACTGGAAACCTTGACAGATTCCTTTCAGAGTATTGATCCTATATCTGCCTCCACAGCTAACTGTCTTCTGAGAAGACAAGGACTGTGCCTGGCCGACCTGTGTTACCTGCTGTCTTACTTACATTTCTATTGCTGTAACAAAGCCTCATAACCAAGCAGCTTTTAGAAGAAAGAGTTTATTTGGGCTTATGGTTCCAGCAAGTTAGAGTCAAAGGCAATGGAGAGAGGTGACAGGCAGCAGGCTTGGTGGCTGGAGCAACATCTTAAACTGCTCACATCTTAAACCCCAACGCAAAGCACAGAGAGCAAACTCAAAATGGCATGAATCTTTAAGCTCTCAAAATCTGCTTCTTGTGACATTCTTCCTCCAATAAGACCATAACTTCTAAGCCTCTCCAACAGTGCCACCAAATGGAGAGCAACTACTCAAATGCCTGATACCGAGGAAGACGTTTCATGCAAACCACCACACTGACAGAATTTGTAATCCAGAGACCAGGGCACCAATGATATTGGGTAAGTGGTTTTAAGGACAACGGTGGAGTATAGAACACAACCCATGGTCAGACAACTGGTTTTCTTCTCTCCCATCTGGCTTTGCCACCTTGATCTGCTTCACTTTCATGAATGCTAGCTTCAATGCAGTGAGAGGATAGTCTGAAGCTTGTACATAGTAGACTCTCATGCTGCCATCACAGAGCAAGTGCTGACTGGATGCTGGCCTCTACTGTTACTGTTGGTGGTTTGTTGATGTGCTGTCACGGTGAGTAGTGGTACCTGTCCTGACTTTGACACAGTTCCCAAAGCCTCCCACAAGAAGGAGTGACTACCTTCCACCTGTGCCTGAACATGTATTATTAATTATATCGTTTTGTTAAAATCCAGCCCCTCATCCATGTGCTGCAATCCACTGAAATAATAATGATAACTAGCATGAATTAGTCATGGATTATTTGACAGACGCAATCCAAAGCATTCCATGTACATTAATTCACTGGATCCTTACTGCCAATAAGTCTAGTAAATTAAGACAACACAGTAGACACACCCTTGCTCATGTACTGAGTCACCTGCCCATAGTCTTAAGCTATAAAATAACCATGCTTCACATCAGATTTTGGAGGAAGCCTAGTTGCTGTCTCTGGGTTACCATGAGTACCCATTCCATTTCAGTGGAGTG
Organism: Mus musculus; assembly: GCF_000001635.26. NCBI lineage: Eukaryota > Metazoa > Chordata > Mammalia > Rodentia > Muridae > Mus > Mus musculus. The sequence continues at coordinate 113,689,478 of NC_000073.6, read as the reverse complement.
TAGGCAACTTTGGGAGCCATCTATTTAGAATCTGGGTTTGTTTGCTTTGGATAAAATTAATACCTGTGCCATGGTACCACCTTAATCCTGTGAACAACCACCAAGGGCTATAAAGTGTGAGAGTTCCTTGACTAGGGCGTCCTTGTGCACACACAGCAGGAAGTTCCCAGAGGCCAAGATTCTCATTTGTCTCTGTGACTCCTTTACTTAGCAGCTTGCCCAATACAACGAACACATCCTTGGCATTATTGGGACAGATCTCTATGGGCTATACTGAGAATTTAGTGGAAAATGGTGTTTGTAGTCAATGTCTCCTAAGACATTAGATGATTTTCATGTAAACCCCATCATGATTGTTATTGCTATTGCCTGCTGTCTCAAAAAAAAGAAAAAAAAAATCCAAATACCAGAAGTGTTACTGAATAATTTCCAACCAGGTATGCTAGCATATCACTGCGATTTCAGCACTTAGAAGGTTGAGGTTGGAAAACAGAAGATTGGAAGCCAGCCTGGGCTGCATAGCAAGACTCTTGTCTAAAACCAAACATTGACTTTCCACACCACTGAAGACAGGAAGTAGAATGAAAGTAATTGTTCTTCCTCTTTCTAACTCACCCTGGCAGTCTCATTGGGTTTCTTAGGAAGGAACCAAACTGTATTTGAAGACATTCCTATGGTTAGAATTCTGCTTTTCTTGCTAAAACTAGAGGTGGGACAGCCTGGTATCCCACCCCTGCCTCTCACCTGCCTGTTTGCTCCAGAGCCCTGCTTGCAGCCTATACATTCATTCCTTGATTTTGGTCTATAAACAAACCTGAAAGCTTGGCCAGCCGGGGTGGGTATTTGCACAGAACAGCTGAAGAGACATTCTCAGCCCAAGTGACAACAGCTGGGGGGTTGTCAGAATGATCAGTCCTCTGGGAAAAGGCTCAGCTTAGCCCAGCAAACATGGCCCTGGCCTAGGCTTGACCTCTGGGTAACACGTGTCCTTTTCGGTGGGAAAACAAATAGTCTCCTTGTCTGGAATGTATACCCCTTCTCTTGTGGAACATGGGAAAAAGCCAGCGATTGTATATGAGGACAAGCCTGTCTGCAAGCTGTCCCTGGAGCATGTGGACAGGCCCGCTTCCTGTCAGCAGGTCAATACTGCCATTGTCTCCTCTGATGGGTAGTGCTTGTCACTCAGCACATCGGAATTCAGGCTCTTGGTTTCGGAATGAGCCAAGGCCACTCACTAGTCAGGTTCGAAGGGAAAAGGGGTAGAGAGAACACATTTGTCTAGAGAATGTTGGTACTGCTTGGCCCTTGGGAAGACTGTGGACAGGTATAGAATCTGGGTCAGAACGATACAATAGTCACCTCAGACAGTGACCACCCTAGGTCCTCTAAAGAGGCAGATGAAAGGCAGGGTCTTGAGTGGGAAGTAGGAAGCTGTCCTGGGTGGCAGTCAGCCTGGTGAGCAGGAGCTGAAGCCACACTTTCTTTCCCTGTACTCTGCTTCTAAACCTCTGTGACTGGAGGAGGAGATGTCCATGCCGATTCTCAGCATTAACTGTAAATATCTGATGAAGGGGGCGGGGCCTACTCCATCACTCCTTTGCAGCATTCTGCGGAGCTTAAAAGCTCAGTGCATTGGGGAAGAAAGCCTTCTGCCAGGATCTGACTACTGTGTGGTTGGGATTGTCCAAACGCCTCCTCTTCCTCTTTTGATTCCCCCCACAAACATCTTCATGGCTGTAAATGTCTCCCTCCCCTATGACCTCTTCCCAGGACTAACTACTGCCTCACTCCCTCCACACCATGCACACCACTGGACACCCATCCCACCGCTCACACCAGAAACGTAGGTCTTTTCACAAACTTTGCTTGGCCATTTCTCTCATGATCTAGGTAGTTGACAGATCCTTCCACATCCCACTAACCAGCCTCCTACATTCCTTATCTATAGTCTTTTTTAGCTCCTCCCTCTCTTTAATGATTAAGAATCCTTAAGACAAGTCTATCTGACTCTGAGCTCTTTCCATCCAGTACAGCATCCATCCAGGATACCAGCCACAAGGTGATGACAGAAAGGCTCATATCCAGAATTATGGCTCCAAGAGCCTCAACACAGTGTAAAAACTCTTCAGTTTCCTTGGACAGCTACAGGCTAAACACAACTTGATAGCCCAAGTGAGAGTAAAATACAAGATAGGTCTTTAGCTAGCTCTCCCTCTCCTCTCCCCCTTCCCCTCCCTCCTTCCTCTACCTTCCAGCCCCTTCCCTTCTCCCTCTTCCTCTCCTCCCCTCTCTCTCTCTCTACACACACACACACACACACACACACACACACACACACACACACACACACATTAAGTGATCATCTGAAAATAAGCACTTTCCCTAGCATCCTTATTCAAGCATGAGAGAACCAGTTCAGATACCTTCTTTATTCTTCAGGCTCTGAAATTCAGGGACAGTTCATTGTGTTTTATTCCCTGATGGCTTTGTTTTCTATTTGGGTCCTTTTTTTTCCCTCACCCTGTTTCCAGAGAAGTCAGGTGTTCAAAAGAAAGCTCAAGATAGAATTCAGATGATTCCTGGCCAAAGAGAGAACAGCCAACAGCTCAGACATAGGCATTTCTTAGAGGTGGCCCTCAGCAGGAGCCTGCTCTGGCCAGCAGACAGCAGTTAGTTAGCATTTCGGTCCAAGAGTTCCAAGCAGACAGTTGGTTCTCTGGAGCAGTGGGAGGAATTCATGAGATGGAAGAGGAACAACATTTTGTAACAAACCTAGCAGATGCCCTTGCCCCAGGGGAAGGACTTGGGCATTAAGCTGTCAGAATGACTTGGTGAACTGAACACAGCAGCTTTCTCATTTCTGGGGGAAGGCTTGTGCTGCTTGCTAGTGGAAGGCAAGTAAGACAACTTCCAGAGACACGCACGTAGGGAGACAAGGGAGACATGCACCACTTTTAATCACAAACCCGGGGTGCCAATTTCATTCTAGTTTGCAAATACAGCACATGATACCTGTGTACTGCACATGCTAGGTTTTCAGTAGACCTGTCCGCTTTGATCATTTCACTTCAGAAACATCCTAAAGTCGGGGTAGGGGCTGGGGGAGACAAACAGAAAATATAGGTGACAGGCAATGGCTAAGATGAGTAACCACTGAAGGATGTAGTTAAAGACCAGAAATACTGAGATCAACGGACAGCTACTCTCAGTGATATTTCTAGGTGAGAGTTGAGTAGATTTTTTAAATGATTAAAAATTAATATTCAAACTGCTGAAATGCTCTTTCTTTTTTTCCCCAAGGAAATGCTCTTAATGTTCTTCAGGGGAGATGTCTCCACCCCTGAGATGGGTAAGATGAGAGTATTGTGCAAACTTAACATGTCCGTGCTTTGCTCATAATTTTTAAATCACTCATCTGGAAAGTTCCTCATGTATCTAATTTTGAGTCTCCCACTAGACTATACATTCAGGGAATGAAAAAACAGATGGTCTTTTTCCTGCTTTATCTCCTGAACCATTAACTGGGGGCGCAGTCTAAATTCAGACAGACTGATGATAGTGGTGGACGTTCTAGTGATCAGGGAAAAAGACTTGGATGTGAGTGGGGAACAGAGCGGTCCAAAGACTAAAAGTCCAAATGAGAATGGAGAGTAAGGATACAATGGTTCTGCAGTGTCTGATAATGACACACTATTATCAGAACATAATGAGAAGCATGGAATAGAGACTTTAAGGGATGCAGCTGCTGGTGGTGATGCCTCCTGGGAGCTGGACATGAAAGCAGGAGAAATTCCTCAGGGGAAGAGAGCAGCTAAGTATCTAAAACTAGTTCTTGGCAGCATCTCCTTCATTAATGTGGATAGTAATTAAATTATTGTTAGTGTTAGGACTGTGTGGAGAGCTGCAGCCTTCAGTAAATGATGAAGACGCAAGGAGCTCCACGGATGGTAACGACAAGGAGAGGTCGGAAGCAGAGAGCACAGTCTGATGAGATCTACTTCCTCCATCTATTTTTCCCAACAAATATTGACTAACTGCATTCTATAAATGAAGTCCAGTGCATGTTATAAATAATACAAATAAGAGTGAAATATTGTCCCTCTTCAAGGAGTTATGAGTGTAAGCAACACAGAAGACATTTATAGATTCAAGCATTATTGATGATCTTAGTCTGTGCCAAGCATAATGCTAAGCCTTTAAGGACACAGAGACTCGTGGACCTTGACTTAAGGAGTGCATGATATGAGGAGAGAAACAGACCACAGAAGAGACACTTACAGTCCACCTAGATGAATGAGAGTAGGAAGGAATATTAGGAAAAAAGCTCAAAATACCCACGACACAACTTACAGATCGTATAAAGTTCACGAAGAAAGTAGACCAAAGTATGGATGCTTCCATCCTACTTAGAAGGGGGAACAAGATAATCTTGGGAGGTAGATGGTGGAAGAGTCCTGGGAGGAAGAAAGGAGGGGGGCAGGATCAGGTGTGGGAGGAGACAGGTGGGATGTACAGAGGGTTAGGAAATTGAACAGAGGTATGTAGCAATGGGGGGTGGGAACTGTGGGTAGCCAACAGAAAGTTCTAGATGCCAGGAAAGCGACAGGCTCCCAGGTCACAATGGGGATGACATTAGCTGAAACCCCCAACAAAGGGGAGAGAGAACCTGTAAAGACCATATGGAGAGGTTAGGCACGGCCCGTGGTTGAGGGATGGGGTCACCCACCCTTTTCAAATATGTTAACCCAGAATTGCTCCTGTCTCAAGGAAATACAGGGACAAAGAGTGGAGCAGAGACTGAAGGAAAGGCCATCCAGAGACTGCCCCACTTGGGGATCCATCCCATATGCAGCCACTAGCTTTGCAGACTGAATAGCTGCCAGGTCCTATCTTCAGCCTTCAGCTTTTCATCATTGGACCTACTCAGCCCTACTATTTAAGCCATTCAGGTAAATAGCTTTTTATAGTATATATAGTATACCTGTTGGCTCTGTTCCCCTAGACCACTCTGTCTGTCACAGCTGACAAATTCTGAGACTCAGAAGTCCTGTGTTGTTAGACCCAAGGGGAGCTGTGAGCAGTTACAAAAGATAAATCTGGAAAGAAGCAGGTACTAAGTCCTGATTATTTCTGACAGATGAAGAGTCTGGCTTCATCCAGTGGAAGACATGGAAATTGAAATAGGAATGAGATGAGGCTAGAGCCTTAGTAGCAAATGATGAGCTTGAACAAGACTCAACCCAGCTGAATTTATCAGTCACATAACTAAAAAGTTCGAGAGCAAAGTTGACTGTCACCTGATCTTGTTAGAGGGCTTAAATCACGATGTCAGGATGGCCTTTCTCCATCTGTTGGTCCCTCTCTGCTGAATATGGCTTTCACCCTCCAGCTTCTGCGGTTCACGGTCCTGTATTTGTATCTATATAGTATTGTGTAGAAGCCCAGGAGAAAGATAAATCTTTCTTCCAACAGTTCTCATACAATTTCCAAGACTCTCTGATCAGATCAATTTGAGCCCATCACTCCTCTGAGCTACACCAGGCTGGCCTAGGGTGCCATTCCTCACCCAGGAGGGAAAGGGGAAGGTGACTTTCTATATCATCTGAAAATGCTAGTGGATATTGGACAAGTGTGTCCTCCAGTTTTAAGAAAGATGTTTGTATAACCATGAAGGAAACCAACAAGCCTGAAATACCTGCCCTTTAAGATCTGGCATGGTTGCTGACTAGCTACCCCCATACCCAGCCTCATCCACTGCCTTTCTGACCTGGAGACTCTCAAGTTTGCCCCTAGCTGGGGCCTTTGCACCTACTGCTGCTTTGTCTGTGGTTTTTGGACCTCTCGGCTGAGCCCTATAGGTCCTTCAGGTTTCAGTTCATATATCACTTTTTTAACTTTTTTTTGTTTGTTTTTTGTTTTTGTTTTGTTTTTTGAGACAGGGGTTTTTCCTGTGTAGCCCTGGCTGTCCCAGAACTCACTCTGTATACCACGCTGGTCTCAAACTCAGAAATCCCCCTGCCTCTGCCTCCCAAGCACTGGGATTAAAGGCATGTACCACCACTGCCGGGCTCATATATCACTTCTTAAAGAGGTGTCTCTACAAGCCAGGCTCTCCCCTCCTCCACTGCCCCATGTCCTTAATAGCCCTTACTACTTCTCTGGAATATTCTCTTTGTACTTATTTCCATCAGGGTATAGATGTAGGAGACCATGGCACTTTTTCCATCTTTCTCACCATGTTATCCTCAGCATCTCAAATCTAGCACAAAATAGGTGCCCCATAAATATTTAGTAACTAATAGACTAGTAAATGAATCAAGTGACAGCCCGAATAGGCTCAGGGATGGAGACATGGCCAGATTCCCTTAGCCTTTAACAATAGATAGGCTGGCATAGTTTGACATGAGAAGTCACTCAAGGTTCTTCAGAGAAGATATTTTTCTCTTTATTCTGAACATTATACAACAGTACCAAAAGACAAAACTTTTGCTTATGAAAGCATATTTTAAAAGGTAACTTCCCAAACAACAAACCTACTGAAATAAAATATGTCAAACAATGGCCCACTTATAAATAGGTTTCCATAGAAGCTATTACGCATGGCACCAAACAAAAAGCCACCTGCTCTTACCTAAAATATTTTCAGAGTTTTAATTATAAATGGGGATTTTTAAGTGCTACATTTCTAGGGTACCACTAAAGAAGAGATAACTCTGCACTTGGCAAAGACTGTGAAAGCCCATACCCTTGACTCTCACCATCGTAAAGTGTATTTCAAACTTCTTCAGGGGGAGCAGCAGGGTAAGGGCTTCCCAGGCAAACTTCCCACAACGCAGAGAGTATGGGAAGGACTGGCTGCGCGAACAGGAAGGCAAGGTTAGTTACCCTTTCCCAAGCTGTATCCCAAAGGAGGCAAAAGCTTCCCTGCTAGAACAACAAGCAACCAAAGCTGGGTGGGTGGGGGAGAGGGCGGCATTCTGTCAAAATAAATCTGCTCACAGAGATATTAAATTAGCTGAATAGGCTTCCTGACTGCAGGATCACGTGCACTTGGAGATACATCTGCCTGCACCAGAGGTACACTTAGGGAAGCCAACCCTTCCCTAAGAAAGGGTCTTGGTGCCAGTGGCAGTTGTAAGAGTCTCTGATGATAAACATGTCTTTGATATACTGGAGCCTGTGGCTGGGCAGTGTGTTGAACATGTAATAAAAGATGAGTCAATTCACATAGAGGAGGGGAGGTAGGTGACAGAGGCAGGCACAGCTTTGTGCTCTGTGACCTTGAAGGATAAAGACTGCAGTTCTTGAAGGTAGGAAGATGGGAACTGTTGGGTTTTAGGCAGACTTCATTTTAGCTAAGCTAGCCCATCTGTCAAGCCTTCTTCTATTCTTTCATTTGTTTGACTAGAAGCTCAACCCTGACTTGTTTTCTTATCTGAAGTCTGCAGTCTTCTTTGTTTGTTTGTTTGTTTGGGTACTGTTTGTTTTGGAGCCTGTTATCACATCTCTTGATTTGCATAAATTTGGGACGAGAAGATCCCTTCCAATTTCTTTCACACAGTTTTAGGACAAAGATTTTCACTGGGTCATTCGCCAGGTTGATGTTATAAAATATATTGTCAGTTACAATATATGGTCAAGATATCTTGTAATTCCTTTGTTATACTGAGTGATTTCCTCAAAGTATTTTGAATAACTCATCTTCAGAATATTAACCGGAATAGGGATGAACTGCAATGGCATGTCCGCTCCAGAGGGAGCTACAGTCAGTGACTTAAGCAACAAGAAGAAATAACGAAGGATGATGAGGGGTGGAATTAGAAAAGACTTCAAGCGCTCTACAGAATAGAATCTGTACCCGAGGCAAAGAGAAGTGCTGGGAGGAGGCATTGGGTCAGTCAGTTCCGATGTCTGGGAACCATGTGTGAGCTGATGAAGACAGATCAGCACTGATGGGCAAAGGAGTTCAGAATCACTGTACATGCCGAAGCTCTAATTGGGAGAGTTCTCAGGCTCCCATTCTTTGCTTGATTGTAGAAAATGACAACCCCGACTGGAGACTTCTTTGACCTTATGGATTTCACAATCAGTCAAGCCCACATTCAAACTCTTAACTGTGTGACTTCCAATAAATATGATAACTTCCCGAACTTCCATTTCTCCAACTACAGAGTAGGTGTGATAATGGCTTTCCAAATCAGTGTTAAAGGCAGATAAAATTGGTGGCTACAAGTCACCTGAGTCCATTTGTGGTGTTCAGTAATTGACGAAGAACAGAAATGTATTTCTCACCATTCTGGAAGCCGTAAAGCCCGAGGTCAAGACACATGCGTCTGGTCTAGCGATGGCTTTTTGTCACAACCTCACATGACAGACAGCTGGGGGATAAGGCAGCCTGCTTTTTAAATGGGTTTAATCCCAATAACAAGGAGTGAGCCCCAATACCTAATTACCTGCCCCATTTCTAAAGGCCACCACAGTGTCCACAATGTGTTTTGGAAAACACACAATGAAACTGTCATAGAATCTGTCAGCCCAGTGCCTAGTGCACAGGATATAAACTGTCTCCTACTGGTTTAGAGCAACAGACCAAAGAAAATGGCTTATGGAAGTTAGATTTTAGGATTTTTTTTTCTTTAGATTTTTCCAAAATTAGATTTTATGATCTTGCTTTGTCTTGCATAAAGAAAACCACATATATGAAGCACCTTTAGTAGAATATCCACCCCCCCTTACACACACACACACAACTACCTAGAAAGGGGTTTATTGGCACTGGTTCAGTGGGTTGCTTTGTTTAATCTGTGAAGCAAAACTGCCTTTTGGTGGACCTGGCTTAAGTCTCCCTATTGGTCACAGAACTCAAGTTATTCAGACTACAACAGCCAAATAAGAAATGCAAACAAGAATGTCTTATGCAACTCAAAAAATTATATTACTGGGAATCTCTAACAGTATGGAAGACATCATAAACATCAAAAGTACTACCTCAGAAAGTAGTCAGTGTGATGTTGCATAGTTACTACCGGCCAGAAATAATTCAGACAAAAGTTATTTAGAAAAACATTTACCCTAAAGATTCAATTATGTTACTGAAACTGAGAGGAAAAGAGAGTTACTGACTATAAGATAAGGATGAATAATGATCAAAGCAGGTCCATGTTTCACTGTGGTGTTTGCTCTTCTCGAAGCTATTCTACATTAATGGTGATTTGTAATGGATGGTGCCATAGACTCTAGGAATTTGCAGCTGTAGTTCAGTGCAAGACTTCTTGTCAATAGCCAGTCTAGAGCCTGGGGGTTTGTCCTACACAAGTGTCTGTTGGACTCTGGAGAGGTGGCAAGGTCAAGCAAGGTCCAAGGAAGCAGGACAGTCCCTGGCTGCTTGGACTGAAAGGGTAGAAAAACAGAGCAACAGGCTGTCTGTAAGTTACAGACGGATTTGTTCCTATGTTCCCTGATTTGGACATTGCAATTGCCTCCAGGGTAAAAAAATGAACTGGGAGGAAGGTTTCATGTTAGGAAATCCCAGTGAATGCGATGCCTGGGTGTCGGTGACCTATTCAGCAGCTAAAAGACTGCCTGGGGGACTCTATCTTGGATACTCTTTTTTAAAATTGCTTTAATCACAAGCTGTTATAATGCCCATAATACTCACTGGATATCCCTGACTGGATAAAACTGGTTGCCTCTAAAGATGTGAGGACAAAGAAAAAGAAACCTTTTCTCTTTTGATTTGTACATCTTGGGTTGCTCGAATGCTTCTCTTCAAAGATTATTTTTCCCATTTCACACCTTTCACTTTATTTTCTGATAACTGCTTAGAAATAACCTTCTCTTTCTGGTACTTAGTTATATCACATAAATCCTTTTCGCTTTTTAAAAGAAATAACAGAACTCTGACAACCTTCCTGGAGACCCTATGATTCACCCAGATAGCTCACACACTGCCACCCAGACAGGCTTAGTGTGTAATGATAATAACAATAACAACAATAATAAACAACAATGAGCTTTCTCTCCTGTGGAGGAGTCAGATGAAATTTGTAAAACTAGATTTAATTGGGGCTGAATAAACTCCATTCTAAAATTTCTCATGCATCGGCCTCTGCTTATGGATGGCAACTGTCTGTATTTGCCCTGATTTGTAAACAATCACACTCAAGCAGTCCACTGCCCCCCAAGAGGCAGCTGTGAGCAGCCCATGTGATGGCATCTCTCTGCATAGCTCTGTAGATGTTCTGAGACAAGAGCTGTCTCCTAGCAAAGACAACGTGAATTGTGGAAACCCAGATGGAACTTCTGGACACTGTTAGAAGCTTTGTTTTTTTGTGATAAGCTGCTTCAAGAGTGTACCTGCATGACGTCCATCACCTTTTATAACATAATGGACAGTGACTGCTACTATTTGAGGTGGCTGGAGGAAGTGGAGTCGAACCTCTGGACAGAGATTAACAGGGATGTCCACATCTTCCCTGGTGGTTCACCTACACAGGGGTGTAGCTTTTGGATGGAGTGGAGACATTTTCTCTTTGGGGTATGACTGAGGACTGAAGAATGAGGATCACTTGTAAATGATCCGTGAAGTGGAAGAGGAAAGGAGAATATGCTGATAAGGTTACTTGAATGTCAGGACCTTTTGCCATTTGTGGAAATGAAGGACGTGCATGGAGTCAGGACAGCAGGTAGTGTGTGCAGACAGGCTTGCTCCCTAGTCCAGCCCATTGGCTGCTGGGAAGAGTGCAGAGAGGAGAGTCTTGGTTTCCGATGTAGGTTCTGGGATGGAAAGGGTACAGCTGTTGATTGGTCATGACATAGCACAATCTGATTGGATAAGATGTTTACCTGTCTCAGGTCAGGAGTCAGGAAATGTTGCAGGGATAGCCAATGACCTAGTTGCTTGTTATTTTGATGGTTCAAATATCCACTGGAGTCTTTATGAGTTCACCCTCCCGTACTGTGTTCCACCCATTCCTTTACTTTACAGTGAGTCATGGATACCAGAAAGGGAGGGGGAAGGAAGAGAAGAGGGAAAGGGAAGAAGGGAAGAGGAAAGGGAAGGAAAGAAGAGAAGAGGAGAGGAGAGGACAGGAAGGGTAGGAGGAGGGGGGAAGAGAGGGGGAGGGGAGAAGAAGAGAGGGGAGGGGGAAGGGAGAAGAGGAGAGGGGAGGGGGAGGGGAACAGGAAGGGAGGAGGAAAACCTGTAGATCCCACAGGGAGAAACAGCAGAATGACAGGTAGCAGAAGCCTGGGTAGCAATACACAAAAAGCCATATTCAATATGTCAAGGGCCCCATTATCCTTCACCTACATTCAGACCAGAAAGAATGTTCAGAGAGAATGGCAACTTGTAATAAATAGTGAAAATGAGCTTTAATTGTTATTTAAGGAAAGCCACAAGCCCAGGAGTGGGGCTGGCAATAGCCAAATAGAAGTTTCCTTGGTGAGGAAGGCATTCGGGCATCTCCTTCGGCAGCACCCAGATAGAACAGAATGAGATGTCCAGACTACGGCAGAGAGGATGCATGATGACTTAGTCTCCAACCCACCCACCCACCACTGTGCTCAGCCAAGAAGAGGCTGTGGGGCAAAGCTCCACAGTCCACACAGGAGCTGTGGATGCTACCAGCCTGCCATTTAAGTTCCAGTCACCAAGTCTGTAAGACAGGAACAATGAAGCCAATGTCACACGTAACTGAATGTTGACTCTGTCATTGAACCTTCAACCTGTGTCTGCCAAATGCCAACTGTGGAGATAGTTGGCAGATGAACAACACAAAGTATCCACCTTTCAGTGTCTCCATATTTAGAGATGTTACATGCAAATGTGATTACAAATGTGAGTACCTGTTTGGCTCTGTCTTCTTCTCTGACAGTATTATCAAAGTATATTCCTGCATGTGTATGCTCAGATATACAACCTGCTATGACATGGTGACTGAGATGAACCAACAAATAGCAAGTTCTTCTCTGTAGCTGGTCTTTGCTAATTTGTAGGTTCTCCTTTTTCCCACCCTTAATCCTCTGGTTTCACCACCTTGCACTAGATAGGAGAGAAAGAAAGATGGGGCGGAGAGAGATACACATCCTTGAATCTAATTTCTTTCTTTTTTGTTACTTTTTTTTTTGAGCATGGCTACTAACAAAACAAAAACAACCCAATGAATGACCAACAACCTCACCTCTTAGGGCTCTGGCATTTATATACCCTCTGAGAATTTCCAGAATTCTAAAAGCCACACCATCGCAGAAACTATCTACAGCTGGCAAAACCTCGCCTCTGCTAGAGCATGAGGCAAATCATAGTCAGCTGCTGCAAAGCAGCCCCACATCCCCACACCAGGAATTAAAACAAAATCATATTCTTATAATATTTCCGTGTGTGTGTTTTTTTAAGTAACCAAAATTCCAGCATTCTCACTACACTCCTCCTACCCACTGTGCTATTGCTGTGGTTATTGATCCAAGACCCATGATATCCAAATGACAAGGCAGTCGCAGGGAGAGGCTAAAAGAAGCAAGGCAGAAATTCTGAAGGACTGCTAATTCTGTTTTCTTGCTAGAAACAAGAACAATATTTAATATCTCTAAATGCCCACTAAATGCATATGAAACAATGGTGCCAGTAGGTGAATAATCACATTGTTCTGAATAATCCAGTCCGGGGTTTGCCTGCTTCTTCTTCTTCTTCATGCTAATTTATTCTGACATGGCTTTTCAATAATGAAAATCTGTTCTTGCAGAATCCACTTCATTGAGATTTTCCATATTAGAATAGATATGGAAGTGTCATGGAGAATTAGATTATATGTTCTCATTAGGCACTTTGCATTCCTAGAGAGGGGTCTTTGTGTCATTGCGGGTGACCAGATGGCATCAATTTCAGAATTATGGGTGTACCTTCTTTAACATAGCAGGTGATTGTTTTTATGTCATTTCCACTTATTTGTAGCCTCCTGCCAGTGCTAGCTAAATATGCTCCTGTCCCCAAGATATTTACTCATTTTCAATGCACACTCAACCCTAATTGTTGTGGCCTGAATGAAAAGCTAGCATAAAGAATGCTCCTAGCAACTTAAACATGGACTGATATCCTTCTCACATTCTGGAGAAGTATTCTCTGGGCACATCAAGTATGTCATATCAGAGACAGGGTGAAGTAACACACACACACACACACACACCCCTAAGAATTTGTAAAGAGCACAAGTTCTCTGGTAGGGATCAGGGAAGGTGTTACAGTGAACAGGCACACTTTCCAACCTCCAGAAGCCAAAATTTAGTATTGAGGTGCTCTGAGCAAGAATCAGCAAACTCTTCCCTATGAAAGGGTCTTGGTGTCAGTGGCAGTTGTAAGAGTCTCGGATGTGGCTTCCTCTGTCCCTGGAATGGCTCAGTGGGTAAAGGTGATTGCTGCCAAGCCTGACTACCCTAGCTCAATTCTCAGGACCAACACGATGGAAGGAGAAAACCAATTCCCTCAAGTTGTCCTCTGTTCCCCCCCACATGCACAGACACCCCTTTAGACAAATAAATAAACAAATGTAATTTAAAAATCTTTTAATGTGGATTCCTGAGGACTACTCAGACATTCTGAATCACACAACAGATATGGCTGTAAAATTAGTATCTATGGTGCATGTTAAAGAGATTTTAATTATTTTTATCTTATTTGTATGAATGTTTGCTTGAGTGTGTTTATACACATCACATGCATGCATGACTGTGGAGGCCAGAGAAGGATATCAGATGCCCCGGAAGGAGAGTTTGAAATGGTTATGAAATGGTTAAGAATACTGGGAACTAAACCCAAGTCCTCTATAAGAGCGGCAACCACTCTCAGCTGCTCAGCTATCTCTGCTCCTCGGTGCGTTTTATAAAAAAAAAAATGAATTTCTTGTAAAAAATCTAAGTTGGCATCCTTCACCTTCCCTAGGAGTGTGTTGTTCCCAACCACCCTGGGAAGATTGTAAATAAGGAGCGATCACTCTGGCCTCCCATGTGCATGCACGCACACGTACATACAAACAGGCACATACAGTCACATGTGCATATATGCATACACTCAGATATACACACACATTTAAACAAAGAAAGATGAGAAAAGAATGGGAAGAGGTAAGTACAGAAAAGCAAGCCTGTGGGCCAGTAAGAAACGCAAGGGGGAGTTGATGAGTGTGGGCTAGGGGAATAGATCGGGACTACCTATTTTTCTGTGCATATAAACGAACTCCATAGGAAGAACAACAGAGTCAACTAACCTGTACCCTTGGGGCTCTCAGAGGTCCGAACCACCAACCAAACAGTATACTCAGGCTGGACCTAGGCTTCCCCGCACATATGTAGCAGATGTGCAGCTTGGTCTTTATGTGGGTCCCCAACAACTGGAGTAGCACCCACATGAAAAAGCTGTTGCCTGTACGTGGGATATGTTCTTCTAGCTGGGCTGCCTTGTCTGGCCTCAGTGGGAGAGGAAGTACCTAGCTTGGAAGAGACTTGAAGTTCCAGGGTAGGAGGATACCAAGGGGGTAGACCTACCCCCTCAGAGGAGAAGGGTAGTGGGGAATGGAGAAAGGATTGTGGGAGGGAGTGATCGGGAGGGAGACAGTGATCTAGAAATGAATAAGTGAAAAAAAAAAAAAGATTGAAAGGAGATGGGGGGGGGGAGGCTCAAGTTTAAAGGCTTTCCTGTGCTTTCTCAACTCAGACACTAATTCAACACACTAGTGTCACAAATGGGAAGGAAGCCTGGCCCTAAACCTTCCAGAGCTGGAGGTTGCTAGCTCAGAGACCTCCTGTAAGAATGGAGCTTGGGAGAGTAGGAGTGACTGGTAATTTCCTGGCCACAGTGAAATTGCTGCAGGCCAGGTTCTGATGGAAGTGAAGGAACCTTTGGGAGATGACTCAGCAGCAGCAGCAGCAGCAGCAGCAGCAGCAGCAGCAGCAGCAGCAGCAGCAGCAGGCCAGATCATGCCCCTGCTAAAGCTGGATGTGTGGCCTTTCTCCAACAATGCTTAAATGCTGATGGGCACAGCAGAGAAGCTGATGGAAAAGGTGGGCCCAGTAAACACAATGGCTGAGGACATTAGGCTATTCAGGGAGGGCCGTCAGTGGCTCCCATCGCTGGCTCTAGGTAGAGACAGTTGGTAGCCTAGGATTCTGCTCTCTATGTGGCTTCCCAGGTTCAGGATCCTCGGCACCACTGTGGGTGTCCAAGCATGCCGGTCTCTCTGTGAGGTGGCTATAGTGTTGGTTTTTCACAAAGATGACATCGTGACTGCTGAAAGGCTTAACATCTTTCTTGGTCATAAAAGGTGTGACACGGCACCGATGGAGGCTGCTTAAACAGCCTAGAACTCAGGCCACTGTGGGAAGACCTGCTCCCTGGTGAGCTCCCGTAAGCATCAACCAGTGCCCAGGATATTTACTAAGAGCAGTAAGAAGTAGGGGGTACAATGCCTGCTTATCGGTGGCCTGCTGAGGAAGCTGCAGGCTGATTCTGCAAGAGTCAGAGAGTGGGCTTCAGCTGCGAGGGCATTGATTGTGACTTTGATATTTAGGTTAAAGAGAGGGACTCCCCGCTAGATATCTCAGAGGGCATCCATACCACGCAGATGCAGGCAGTAATGAATTCTTTAAGAGGCAGCTGAGGTAGGAGAATTCCGAAACGTCAGGAGGGCTTCGAGGGGGTGCCTGGCATGAGTCACTGCTGGCAGCTTCCCACTCACGACTCAAACTATTGCACCTAGAGGGAACGGTGGCAGGCTGTGAGCCGAGGGAAGGAGTCTTTAGGGGTACGGGGACAAGAGGAACTCTCCGTTCTCAGTTCTGATCGCAAGGGATGCTTCTTGGCCATTCTTTCCCTGCTTCCATTGATCTGTTAGTGCGGGGTATCGTGAGGGAAGCCACAAAGATTTGGGACAGGGCTCAGACCTGGTCCATTTTCACATGTGTCAGTGTGTGAGCAGTCCCAAGGTTCTCCGAGCCTTCTTTATCTCTGCTGTAAAAAGCCTGCTTGGAATCTTGGGAAGATGGAGGCTGGCCTTTAGCAAACTCATCTTCCACGCAGACTCCCTTCCTCTGTTTTGGTTTCCCACGTACTTAGCCTTTTAAGGGAAAAGCAACAATACCTCTGTGTCCCCGGCACGGACAAAAGCAGCTTTAATCAACATGGTAACCGGGAGGAAGGGATTGATTTGTTCTTCTCACGCCAAGCTGAGCACACGACAGGCTATGGTTTGGAATATCAATGTCCCGCAAGTGAGGGCCACTCGGAACAGAAACTGTCTTGTTTGAGAAGATTTATTCCCGGTGTCGTTTTTCACGGCTCATAAAAGGTGATGGATGGACTTAATTTTTAGTCTAATTTCTTGCCATGCAGTTCAGTAATTTTCCAGATAAACTCAAATTATAAAGAATCCAGGATTACTCAATGCAATGAGGAGTTGGGGACATCTGGTTGTATATAGATGCATGACATGTTTAATTTTTCAAGGCAGCCGAAGAGGAGGTGATTAGA
This sequence comes from Mus musculus, assembly GCF_000001635.26. Taxonomy (NCBI): domain Eukaryota; kingdom Metazoa; phylum Chordata; class Mammalia; order Rodentia; family Muridae; genus Mus; species Mus musculus. The sequence goes on along the minus strand of NC_000073.6, from coordinate 113,672,959 downwards.
AATCCCAGCTCACGTGTAAACTGTGTCATCTGCAGTGCTGGGTTCTGCCATCTCCAGCTATATCCCTGGATATAAGAGAAAAGAAGTTTGATGTTATTTGTTATTTGTTGGTCAGTTGTTTAATAGGATGGAGCCATGCCACCAGTACACAGGAAGAACAATCCGTTCATTTCCCTAGGTATTTCATATCTTTTAATTAAACAGATATTCAGTTATTTTTTTAGAGGATATGAAAAAGTAGTCCTTGATGGGATGTATGGAAATCTGTTTGGTTTTTTTTTTTTAATGTATTTAGCTTTGATTTATTTTTTTCCTGTAAGTTTTAAATATCCAGAAGGTACTTGAGAACCTGGGTCTCAGTTGTTATGAAATTAGCAATGTGGTATAGTGGGAGAACCCTCGGAGCTCTAGAACCAATCTGAACCAAGAATTATGAGGCCTGTGAGCCTCAGGCAAAAGGGAGTGGACAGTGAGAAGCAGATACTGCCCAGAGAGCTGGAAACAGCAGTGTTCACCTGGCGCTCCTTACTCGAGAATCAGAGACACCAGGGCTGAGGGTTGGAAGCCAGCTCATACTCCACAGGGAGACCCTAGCTCACACAACAATAATCACAAGTCTGAGGATGGACAGTGCTGGGCTTTCTCTGCAAGTAGAACATAAAATAATAGATTAAATTATTAGAGTATGGTCGAGTACAGGCCAGGTCGTTAGTCCTGAGACAAAGGCTAATAATTTGTACTGAGAACTTTTTAAATTTAATTCTTCTACATATCTAATTCAGTCTTTCATGAGTCTAAGAGTGCCCTAAAAAACAAAATTCTTTAAAAATAAAAAAAGTCACACTCTAGGTTGTATCTTGGCTTGAATGTGTTCCTGTTTATTAAACAGTGTTAGGTTAAATAAAATATGCTGTTTCCCAAGGAGGCCTTCCTTCCAATAATCTCTTTTAAAACGGAGAAAGACAAATGTTCAAACAACCACAAGCTTTGCTCTCTCTTATTGACAATAACCTGAACAGAATTCTTCTCTCTCAGCAACTGAACCTCAGTGACATTGTATACACCCAGAATGGTAATTCCATTCTGAATGACAACAGTGTGCCCACACAGTCTGAGGGTGAAAGAGATGAAGTCTGGACCCATACCATTAGAGTTCTGCTTCTCAGGCTGCGGCAGTCTTCAGAGCTCAGCTAATTATGTATTCATTTATTTAGACCTCTTAATTTTTATGTTTATATGGTTGTTTTGTATTCATGTATGTATGTATGTCTGTGTATCAGGTACATTCAGTGCCCTCAGAGGCCAGAAGAAGGTATTAGATCCTCTGGAATAGGAGTTATAGACAACTGTCAACTGGTTGTGACCCACCATGTGGCTGCTGGGAGTTGAACCCTACTCCTCTGGAAGAGCAGCCAGAGCTCTCAACCACGGATCCATCTGTACGCAAATGTGTATGCTTGGATGGGGGCAGGCTTGTCCACAGTGTTTGTGTGGAGGTTAAGGAATGACTCGCAGGAGTTCATTCTCATCTTCCAATCATGTGGCTCTGGGGATCAAACTAAGGTTTCAGGCGCAGGGTCAAGCGCCTCTGCCTGATGAGCCATCTCACTGGTCCATTTTGTTTTTCGTTTTAAGATGGTTTTAAGAAACTGAGTGGCCATATGTAGTAGCCCCTGATCCCAACTCCAGCCTTCACTCTGGTCATGCAGAATGCTCTGTAAGCTTATTTTAGGAGAAATAAGCATAGCCTAGAAACTAGCCAATGGATAATCTAAATGAGGATAAAGGGCTGGAAAGATGCTTCAGGTGTTAAGAGCACTTGCTGCTTTTTCAGAAGACACTAGGTTCCATTCCCAGCACCCACACGGTAGCTCACAACCATCTCTAACTCCACTTCCAGGGGACCTGATGCCCTCCTCTGACTGACCTCCACAGCACCCAACGTTCGTGTGCTGCACGTACGCACTCAGGCACACACGTAAAATAAACAAGAAGTATTTTAAGAGAACAACATCACTAAATCAAATGAGCCCCACTCTTACCCAGCCCTATTGTCTTACCATTTGCAATGGTACGAGGTGAAGAAAGGGATTTAAAAATAACTTTTCTTGAAAGAGCCAAGTCAATATCACCCAAAAAATAAAGTAATAGAGACACCTAAAAACAACCATGGGAGAAGGAGGAAATGGCATGTTCCTTCACAGGGGCTTTCTCCTGGGTTTGCACACACTGAGCAGGATAGCTACCTAAAGTTGCTCTCAGCACTCTTCCCACAAGGCTGTGCCTTGCAGTCCCAACACCTGGCTTGGTTCTGGCTCCCTGGCTATGGCACGCATGCGTCTCTTTCAGTTTATGTTCATCCCACCCCAGACCCTTCTGCTCAGCATCGTTCCTTGTGCTGACCTTCAACCAGACCCCAGTATTATCCTTCTAGCTTATTATTCAGCAGTAAATTGATCCAGGATCAAAGAGAGAGAGAGAGAAATTTAATACAAAATGTTACATAGTATTGCAATTTAAACTTGTATTGACTCTAGCAGTTTAAACATGTATCAACTCTAACAAATGATGTTCAGCCATGCCAGTGTTGCTCACTCGTTAAAACTGTTCCTTCTATGTTGTCACTGCGGTTGGGTTGTTAGGGTCGGAGCCTGGACCTGGCAGCCCTCACAAACCAGGCTTAGACACCTGTCCTCAGGAGTCCAATGAGAGAGACACAGGATAGAGAAAAGCAGAGAAAGATTGATTCAATGTGGCCACACTGGCTTGAGGAACAAAGAAGTCCACTAACTCTCTCCACCTTCACCCATCACCAGGTTTACTTTTTTTAAAGACATAAAGTCATGGTCAGGGTATGCTCCAGTGTGTGAAATTCCTTTACAAGCCCTGCCCTACTCTGGCTGCCCCAGGCTTCAGCCTTTTCCTTCTCCAACATGGGGAAACTCCACATTCTTGAGGGCCCATTGTTTCAATAGTTTGATGACCAGGGGAATGGACAGAAGCATCTTCAAGTTACACTGTCTGCACACTTCAGCAATCCATCTCCTTTGAAATCAGGCGTTCTTTCTCTTTTCCCAGAAATACGTAGTTTTGTACCTGTCTTGCAAGTTAGCTTCTTGATTTGGTCATTTTTTAAATTTGTATTTTCTTTTTTCCTCTAGAGCTGGAGTTACAGAAGACAAGCTGCCAGCATGGTGCTGGGAATCAAGCCCTCTGCCGTCAGTGTGGGCTCCGATCCACTGAGCCATCTCCCCACCCCACTTTGGCCTCTTAATGATGCTGAGCTGCCCTTGTCTTCCCAGAGCAAATGCAAGCTCCCTGTGGGCTCTACAGTCGTGGTTTTCAGTTTGTTTTACTGGAACCCACAGTAAAACATTCATTCTCAACACACACACAGAGGCAGGGAGAGACAGAGACAGAGACAGAGAGAGACAGAGACAGATATTTTATTGTAAAAACAAGCTAAAAGTTACTGCTTATAAACAAGCTGACAATTACTGCTTGAAAACATGCTGATGGTTCCTAGTCCTTCAAAAAAGAGAACTTTGGTCTAGATGTTGGGAACCATTGTCCTTACACACTGAGGTGTGTGATCCACACTTTCCTAAACTATGGCTTTGTGTGGTTCCTACTTCCAGTCTTTATCTCTCTGGGAGCTGACCTTTGCTTTGTTTCTTTTTTTTATGATTTTTTTAAAGGTTTTTTGTTTGTTTGTTTTTCTTTTTTTCTTTTTATAGATTCTTTGTGAATTTCGTACCATGCACCCCAGTTCTACTTATCTCCTCATCCTCTCATATCTGCTCATCACCCTGGCAACACCCCTCGCAAATGCACACATACACAAATGACAACAAAACAAAGCATAGAAAACATCTCCTCATAGAAGCTGTAGTGTGGCACAGTGTGTCCCACAACATATCCCTCTGCCCACACATCTTTACTTGCAAATATTCATTGCAATAAGGCATTGGAGTGGTTCGAGGTCAATTTTGGATCTTCACTGGGACTCTTCCTGATTATCCTGCTGTCGCCCTATGTCATGGAGATCCTACAGCTTTGGAACTGTAGGACGGGCCCATTCACAAGTCCCAAACATTCACAGATGATATAGATTTGGGGGTGGACCAATTCAGAGCCCTAGGTCTGGACCTGGGTGGTAGCTGAGCTGATCAGCCTACCAGCTCTCTTTTATCCACACCACCAGGGCAAACCCTCTATCATTGTTCCAGCTAAGCCACCTAATGCTGCCTTTGGGAGGAGGCAAGGGCAACTTTCCTGCTCTTGTACCTTCTGGGCTGGCTCACCTGCATCTACACCTCCAGAGCCAGCTCCACTGTGCTGCCAGTCAAGGGAGGCCCACGTTCCCAAGTGCTGCAGTCTATAAGGGCTGGGCCAGATCTCCCACTCTCACACCCTTGGGGCTGGCTTACCTGTGCCCAAACCCCTCCAGCCGCCAGGGCCAGCTCTACTGTCTTGTTCAGGTGAGGTACATAGCCTGCTCTCTAGAATGCTGTAGCCAGTGAAGGGCAAGGTCAGCTCTTCCAGAGTCTTGCGTTTGGGCTGGCTTGCCTATAACCCACCTCTGACCAGGGCCATCTCTGCTCTGCTCTCCAGGCAAGGTGCAGGACCCACTCTCCTGAATGCTGCAGCTGGTGAGGGGCAGGGCTAGCTCTCCCAAACTCATACCAAAGGTGGCAGGTAGTGCGGGACAGGGTACAGGGGGCAGGTATCACTCTACACCCATGTCACCCAACTTCAGATGAGTGATGGAGTCAACTCTCCTACAGTCACACTCTCAGGCCTGTTCACCCACAAACCCACCACTAGGATCAGCTCCACTGTGATGCCTGGGTGAGGTTCCAGGCCCATCTTCCCAAGTGCTGCTGCTGGTGAGAGATGGAGCCAGCTCCCAGAACACAGCATCCAGTGAGGAGTGGGGCCAGTTATGCACAGCCCCTGGATATCCAAATAGTCCCCAGGGGCTGCCCTGACCAGGGACATTCCCATGTTCTCTAGTAGTAATATGAGCCATGGACACCAACCCCTGTCACTGTGTAGCCACAGACTCAGACATGACCCTCAGCAGCAGCTTGGGCTGGGGCCTCACCATAGCCCCAGGTGGAGAGGCTGGCCTCGAACTATAGGCTACTCCTCTCCACCCTTGAGTCTCCAGTTCCATTTGTCTTCATAATGCTCAAGCTGTTTTACTCCCTTTCTCTCCCATTTGACCACCACTCACTTGCACATTGTGGTAGCTCCTGCTGCAGGCTGACCATGTCATACTCCTGGGTGAAATCCTCCATCTGCTCTGTGTGACATGGTGACAAGTGGGCATCTGGCCCACCTGTGCTGTGTGCTGGAGGGCAGGTCTATGGGTGGCAAGGTGGTCCGCAGGTCTCTCTGTCTTCCTCCTCCTGTGCTGCACTGCCTGAATTTGATTTGATTTGATCTTTATGACTCCTATGCATAAGACAGATTTGGCCAGGATAAACAGAGGGCTGTCATCTGCTCTGTCTCTGACTGATATAAGCACAACACCACCAACATTGTTCATTGTCAGGGGGGTGTCTTTGTTTCTTAATTTGAGATTGTGCAATTATTGTTGAGTCATTCTTAAAGTGTCTGTAGATTTTTATGGTATGTGGTTATTGATTTTAGGATCAACCCCAATGAAATGAGCACACACACTCACACACACACACACACACACACACACACACACACACACACACACCCTCACACACACTCACACACACACACTCACACACACACACACTCACACATGCATACTCTCACACAAGCACTCTTTCCCCTGTTCTATGGCTTTCATAGTTTTTCTGATCAATATTTCTACATAAGTATGGTGGTTTGGATAAGAATGGTTCCCATAGACTCATATTTAAATGCTTAGGGAGTAGCATTGGGAGGTGCAGCCTTGTAGGTATGGCTTTGCTGGAGGAAGTGTGTCACTGGGGATGTGCTTTGAAGTTTCAGATGCTCCAGCCAGGCCCAGTGCCACTCTCTCTTCCTGCTGCCTGCTGACCTAGATGTAGAGGCTCATATAACTCTCCAACACCATGTCTACTTTCATGGTGTCATGCTTCCTGACATAATGGCAATGGACTAAACTTCTGAACTATAAGAGAGCCTCATTAAATGTTTCCTATAAGAGTTGCTGTGGTCATGATGTCTTTTCACAATACAAACCTTTTCAGCAATAGAAACCCTAAGGCAACAAACAAACTTAAATTGTCTTGGCCACAATCAGTCACAGTATCTTTGCTGAGTTTAGCCATTCTACATTGTATAAGTTCTCCAGATCTTTCAATATACATGCGTGAATTGCTTCCTTGATCTGCAAGCTAGGTGGCTTAAGAGGGTGATGCACTCCAGAGAGGAGAGGCTTCTCACTTGAGCACACTCAACTCCCACCAAGATAGTCAGGATGAAAAGGAAAGTAGTGAATAAGAGTGTGTATAGATGCTGACAGAATTACCATAAACTAATAAAAAGAAAATGGATTTTTATCATAAAACACAAGTTTCCTTATAAGCAAACACAGAATTTATTGTGTGATTTTCTTATATCTTTATTGCACAATGAGATACATAAAGCTGATGAGTCTTAATCTATATAAAAATAATTCTACAGTGTATATCTTGGTTTTGTCATTATTTATGCAGTTAATTTTTCTACATTTATTTTTAAAGTGTTCCAAAATTATTCTTAGATTCCCCTAAAGAGCATTTATTTATTTAATTGGCAGAACTGGGTTCTGATAGCCCCTTAGTAACCTTGAAAGAAATCCTCACTACACATTCTCACAACTTCCTGAATTCCAATCTATCTTGATCCACCAAGATCTAACACCACTCTCCATCTTAGCTTTGCTAAAAAAAAAATCTGTCAGTGAGAGCAGGCTGAGTTATGCTGCAGGAACAAATGACGTCTTACTGAATGATAATGTACCCATTCCATGTTTGATGGGAATTGATTGGGGCTCTAATTTATGATACCCTCACTAGGGGGTTCAGCTTTATAAAGCCTTCATGTATGGAATGGTACCAATCACTGCAATGGAGGAAAGGGATGGAAAACTGGACAGCAACATTTGAAGTCTTCATCCTCGGAGACACATGTCATCACTGTACAGTTCCACTCATTGACGTCAAGTCACAAGCCCACAATACACACAACAGAAGGAATGGAAGAGGCATGTTAGCCTGCACCTGGGTAAAGATACAAAGAAACACTGTGGGTACCCTCTCCACTCCATCAGTGACAGGGATGCTTGTCTCTTGCTTGCCGTGGTGAATGACACCTTTTTGTACATAGGATGTTTGCCCCAGGATATTGATTGTTCATAAAATAGAAGAGAAAAAAAAAAAAAAACTCAGCAGGAAACTTAGTGTCAAGTGAGAAGGTACATCATTAACTCAATTGTGACATACCCACTCGGTGAACTATTTTCCACCTTTAAAATATTGGAACAAATCTATCTCTATTATCTATGTATTTCTAAATGAGAAAAGCAACTTTCACAGGTATGTATTATTCAGATCTAGGAAAACCAAAAATACAAGTGAAAAAAGTCTTGAATATGTGTATCTTGTTTGTTTATTCACAAAAGAAATTGTGGAAAGGCATGAACAAGTTGTTACCATTAATAGTTTCAGAAAGAAAGATTAGGACAGAAAAATCTTTTAAATGTGTAGCTTATGGTTCACTGACCATAATCACTGATGTTTTTTATTTTATAAAAATTACAAAAAAGAATTAAGAGAAATACTGTAAAAAATCCTATAATCTCAGCACTTCTCTCCTGCCATAGAACCTCTACCTGTCCAGATTTATTTTTTAGCAAATTTCCACAGTGATTGATTGATTGATTGATGTGAGTGTATACATTTCTATGTGCAGGGGTGCTAATGTTCTATGGCATGCAAGTGGAGGTCACAGGACGGCTTTGGGGAGTCAGTTCTCTCCTTCCACACTGCGGGTTCTGGAAAAGGAACTCAGGTCATCCGGCTTGGCAGCAAGAGTCCTTACCCAGTGAGCCTCTCTCTAGCCCCTGAGTTATCCTATAGTTCTAACCCCAGGACACACAACAGTTTCTAACTTAAATTTATATCTGAAATGCTTCTTCCCATCACCCAGCAGATATACAAGTCATTTCCTATACCTTTACTACCTTCTAAAGGGATAAGGAATTATGATTTACAAAACGTCCCTCTCCTTTCAGTGTGGGTATCATGAGGGTCGCGGCAACACTGGATCTGTCATCTCCAGGGACACTTTAAAAAAGTATCTTCCTGTGAGGTCCCTTTGATATGTTAGCTTTTCTTTTTTCTTTCTTTTTTTTTTTTAGGTATTTTCTTCATTTACATTTCAAATGCTATCCCAAAAGTCTCCCATACCCTTCCGCTCCACTCCCCTACCTACCCACTCCCACTTCTTGGCCCTGGTGTTCCCCTGTACTGAGGCATATAAAGTTTGCAAGACCAAGGGGCCTCTCTTCCCAATGATGGCCGACTAGGCCATCTTCTGCTACATATGCAGCTAGAGACACGAGCTCCGGGGGTACTAGTTAGTTCATATTGTTGTTCCACCTATAGGGTTGCAGACCCCTTTAGCTCCTTGGGTGCTTTCTCTAGCTCCTCCATTGGGGGCCCTGTGTTCCATCCAATAGCTGACTGTGAGCATCCACTTCTGTGTTTGCCAGGCACCAGCATAGCCTCACAAGAGACAGCTATATCAGGGTCCTTTCAGCAAAATCTTGCTAGTGTATGCAATGGTGTCAGTGTTTGGAGGCTGATTATGGGATGGATCCCCGGGTGTGGCAGTCTCTAGATGGTCCATCCTTTCATCTCAGCTCCAAACTTTGTCTCTTTAACTCCTTCCATAGGTGTTTTGTTCCCAATTCTAAGAAAGGGCAAAGTTCCACACTTTGGTCTTCGTTCTTCTTCAGTTTCATGTGTTTTGCAAATTATATCTTGTATCTTGGGTATTCTAAGTTTCTGGGCTAATATCCACTTATCAGTGAGTACGTATCATGTGTGTTCTTTTGTGATTGGGTTATCTCACTCAGGATGATATCCTCCAGGTCCATCCATTTGCCTAGGAATTTCATAAATTCATTCTTTTTAATAGCTGAGTAGTACTCCATTGTGTAAATGTACCACATTTTCTGTATCCATTCCTCTGTTGAGGGACATCTGGGTTCTTTCCAGCTTCTGGCTATTATAAATAAGGCTGCTATGAACATAGTGGAGCATGTGTCCTTCTTACCAGTTGGAACATCTTCTGGATATATGCCCAGGAGAGGTATTGCGGGATCCTCCGGTAGTACTATGTTCAATTTTCTGAGGAACCGCTAGACTGATTTCCAGAGTGGTTGTACAAGCTTGCAATCCCACCAACAATGGAGGAGTGTTCCTCTTTCTCCACATCCTCGCCTGCATCTGCTGTCACCTGAATTTTTGATCTTAGCCATTCTGACTGGTGTGAGGTGGAATCTCAGGGGCATTTTGATTTGTATTTCCCTGATGATTAAGGATGCTGAACATTTTTTCAGGTGCTTCTCAGCCATTGGGTATTCCTCAGGTGAGAATAGTGAAACTTATAGAGGAGAAAGTGGGGGAACGCCTCGAAGATATGGGCACAGGGGAAAAATTCCTGAATAGAACAGCAATGGCTTGTGCTGTAAGATCGCGAGAATCAACAAATGGGACCTCATAAAATTGCAAAGCTTCTGTAAGGCAAAAGACACCATCAATAAGACAAAAAGGCCACCAACAGATTGGGAAAGGATCTTTACCAATCCTAAATCAGATAGGGGACTAATATCCAATATATATAAAGAACTCAAGAAGGTGAACTCAAGAAAATCAAATAACCCCATTAAAAAATGGTGTACAGAGCTAAACGTTAGCTTTTCCATGTATGAACTTCACCACTTCTTTCAAAATTTGCTTGTACTAGAATGATTTGGTAGGCACTAGCATGTTTTCCCACTACCCATAACTACCTTCATATGTTCCATAAACAACACACGTGATACATTCATTGGTTCATTTCTCTCTAGTCCAGCATCCCTTCAGAGTGGCTTTCATGGCAAATAGGAGTCAGACATTCTTGGATTTTTTTTATGTGCACCATGCTTCTTCATTAGTCATTGGCTTAACCTAAGAGCTCACCCACTTTTGGGGGGAATCAGTCGTGCTCAGCTGTCACTATAACCAAGCTAAAAAATATGTGGGTTTTCCTCTTTTCTCCACTGTTCTTGCCTGTTTATACAGGAGAAGATAAGTCTTCCTATTTACATTACTTTCTGTAGGGTTTGAATAAGAATGCCCCGCCCCACAGGCTCATAATGTGGGTTCCAACAGCCCACATTACACCTGCCTACCACCATGCTCTCTGCCATGATGATAATGGACCAAGCATCTGATAAGAGTTGTCTTAGTCATGGTGTCTCTTCACAGCAATAGAACAGTGACTGAGATACTTGCATATGAAGCATTCCTCGGTTGTTATATACATTGGCTAGATATAAAAATAACCATTATCTGTGATAAACTGAGGAGGGCACAGCAGGGTGGGGAGCAGGATAGGGAGAGTGCATGTTTAGTTTTGCTCTTAAGATGTATTTACTTTTACTTTATGTGCAAGAGTATTTATTCTGCATATGTAAGCATACCATGTTTATGCCTGGTGCTCACAGAGGCAAGAGGGTACCTGGAACTGGAGTTACAGCTGGTTGTAAGCTTCTATGTGGGTGCTGGGAATCAAACCCTGATCCTTAGTAAGAATAATGCTCTTAACCAAGAAGCCATTTCTTTCTTTCTTTTTTCTTTCTCTCTTTCTTTCTTAAAGCAACCTTTTTTTCTTAATTGGGTATTTTCTTTATTTACATTTTAAATGTTCAGTAAGCCTTTTCTTAAGTCCCTGAGAGTACATGTTGTGGTGGTTTGAGTATGCTTGGCCCAGGGAGCGGCACCATTAGTACGTGGGCCTTGTTGAAAGAAGTGTGCCATTGTGGGGGTAGAATGTGAGATCCCCCCTCCTAGCTGCCTAGAAGCCAGTCTTCTGTTTGCCTTCAAAACAAGGTGTAGAACTCTCAACTCTTCCAGTGCCATGCTTGCCTGGACACTGCCATGCTTCCTGGCTTGATGATAATGGACTGAACCTCTCTGAACCTGCAAACCAGCCCCAATTAAATGTCCTTTATGAATTGCCTTGGTCATGGTGTCTCTTCACAGCAATGGAAACCCTTTCTAATACACATGGCTTGTAACATCTCTTTACATCTCTCTAGCCATGCATCATTGCTTCAGGATGGGTTACCTAGAAAGATTTCTAATGTGCCCACACACTGTCAGAAGATAAGGAGTTCTTTTCTCACAGTTTTTAAAGAACAAAAAAGGAGTGAGAGGAGAGGGCTGTGTCCACTCAAGCTGTCATTTACTTAAAAATGACACCTGAAATTCAGACTTTATACAGCTCAGATAGCTGTTAAAAACTCTGACGGGCTTTATCTTGCTGTACAGCAAGGTGCATCCTAAGTAGAGGGAAAATCATCTGCAAAGATCTAGTACCTGCAGTGGGGACCCTGATAGGGACTTGGCAAGAATAATGTGCAGGAGGAAAGAGATGATTAGCCAAAATGACAAAGTATTAAAGCCCAGAAATGTCAGCACAAAAAAAATGTATAAACAATGAGGGTTGGGGTAAGCCATTCCATGTAAGACACAGCTGGTGTCACAGCCACCCGTCTTGTGGGACAGTGACAGCAATATAAACAGAGAAAGGTGATTACTAAGAGGAGCTGGAGCAGACACCAGAGGGTGGACAGGAAGGAAGAGCTCAACACTGGGTGAATACTTCTTGTTCACTTGCGATCCTGTGGTTCACAGGATCCTGGGGGTCGCAAGTTCGCTGACATCTCTCTGTCCACCTTATTTTCAGGCACTCTGAAATAGTTGCATCTCACCATTTTCATTTTCTGTCATAACCATTTTACCTGTTTTTTTTTTTTAATAAAACAGTTTCCTACAATCCTATCATTGTGCAGAAACATTTTTGCTGATATTCACAACTGCCAATTACTTAAGACAAGCTCTCAGGTTTTATTTTAATTTTCATGCAGGTCATGGGATACAAAGGAAAGCAGGAAAATTGCCTCAGAACAGAAAATGATCTCTGTCTCTAACAGAGTGACCGTCTAGGAGAGCATACCAGAGAATGGGGGAGCGACAGAGCACACACAAAGCAACACTAGACGGGCTTAAAGGACGGAGGGTATCGGAGGAGGACACAGAGCTGTGGGTTGGGCAGGAGTGGTAGGCATGAAGGGAGCTGGAAGAGAAGTGAATATAATCAAATACCATACACAATTCTTAAAGTACTAATAAAAAGTTTAAAATACATAAAATGGAGGAAAGGGGTCTTACTTGGGATTGAGCAAGATGGCATTGTACAGTAGTTAAAGATGATTTCTGTGCCCCTTAAGAACTCTGGAAGGCATATCCCATGCAGAGGGAATGGTATCTGCAAAGATCTGGGGACTGCATGGGAATGTGGCAAGAACCAGTGTGAGAAGAAACTTGGGTACAAAGTAGCTTGAGATGATTGCTCATAGAATGCTCAGCCCATCCAGGATGCATCATCTTCTAAGTAAACTGATTTGGGATGAGTATGCATGCATTCTAGAGAGAATGAAACATTCCGTTCTCTGGGTGTAGTTTCAGAAAACACCAGGACTCAGCAATAGAGCACCAGCAGCCCTGTGTGGCAGGAGGCAAGAGGCGGGAGATAGGCTTTCAGCGGTCAGAACTGGGATGCTAGCTCACATTTATACCAAATCAGCCATACAAACATCATAGCTTGCTTTCTGATGTAGCATCCAACCTCAAGACCGTCATCCAAGTCAGGAAATAAAAACCAAAGACTCCCATGGAGGATCCCACAGCTACATTTTTACATGTGTGTGTGGTATGCATGGGTATGCAAGTTCACATGTATGAAGGCAAGTGTTTGTGTGGAATGTGAGCACATGTGTGTACATGTGAGGGGTCAGAGGTCGACAGTAGATATCTTCTTTACTTGTTCCCACCTTATATATTCAAGGCCCCTGACTTGAACCCAGAACTTGTTGATTTGAGTAGTCCGAGGAACCAGCTTGCTCAAGGGACCCTGTCTCCATCTCCTGAGTCCTGAGATTACACAAAGGTAGGCTGTATAAGATTACAGTGATCTTGGTCTGTATAAGAAAGCTAGCTGAGCATGAGCCTGCGAGTAATCCAGAAATGTGCAAGCAGCATTTCTGCCTGGTTCCTGGTGTACTTCCTTGCCTGTGTGTGAGTTCCCTGGTTAGAGGTAGTGTGGTCTGGAGTAGCAAGCAGGCCTGCCTTCAGGTTCCTGCCTTGATTGCTTACCCCAACTTTCTTCAATGATAAATCATAATATGGAAGTGTAAGACTAAATAAACCCTTTCCTCCCCTAAACGGCCTCTGATTAGGGTTTATTGTTGTTATCACAGAATGAAACTAGGCACCATCTCAATATGTGAAACACATCTGCCTTGTAAGGCATCAGATTCATGGCTTATATATAGGGCATAAGACTTGATCTCTCTCTCTCTCTCTCTCTCTCTCTCTCTCTCTCTCTGTGTGTGTGTGTGTGTGTGTGTGAGAGAGAGAGAGAGAGAGAGAGAGAGAGAGAGAAAGAGAGAGAGAGAGGTGTTTTACTTCCTACTGATAACTTTAATAAATTGGTTGTTCTAAGAATATGTATACATGCCTTGTAATAGGATTGAGACACTTCAGTTGTTGGAATCATCATGCGAAGAACTCATAATTAAAAGGAATGGATTATTAAGGAATATGAAGGCATTGGGGTGTGTAATAGAATCAGGACAGTTTAAAGGAGCTGAAGATGGTCACTACAGTGTGACCATAGGGATGGTGGTCCTGTGGGCAGGAGCATACTATTTTCAGAAAAGTTAACTGTCAGTATGTACACTTGAGAGAAGGAGTGGGCATAGAGCTGCTTAGTAGAGGAGAGAGAAAACAGATTCTCAAAAGG